>NC_059334.1:2748280-2810780 GCF_018350155.1 Leopardus geoffroyi | reverse complement strand
CCACACTTTCACGCCTCCCTAGTCTCACCCAACACACATGCTCTCTGCTGATACCTTTATCAGGTCCCCTCCAAAGAGATGCACATGTGCCTTTCTCTGACAGTCTACAATCTATGGCCTGCACGCCAACAGCCCGCTGCCTGTTTTTGTAAATAAACAGCCACAATTACTCTTTTAAAAATATCCAATGGCCGATTTTGCTCTGAAAATGCCAAGGTACAGCCCATATGCCTCCAAAACTTCCTACTGATCCTTTCACAGAACAGGTTTGTTGACCTGGTGTCTGATATAGGCAGCCACGACCACATGCAATGCAAACTGTAGTTAAGATTGTAAAACCCATGAGAAATTGTTTCTTGGACGAGGACTTCACTACTTCAAATGTGTTTGCTGAAATCACAACAGATTCCTGGGGCCCTATCGTATGGTAAGCGGTGAGTTACACGAGGGGCACGATCGCATGATCGCATGATAAGCGGTGAGTTACAAGAGCGGCACGACCATATGGTAAACGGTGAGTTACCCAAGTGAGGATTTTTCTGAGCCAATTATTTGTTTGCACTAACAATGCACGGAAGAGCACTGACTTTCAAATTACAAACTCACAACAAGTCAAAATGCATTTAAACCCACCTAAAAAGAAACATTATTAAAAGCACTAGGGATACCGTAACTATCACGGGGTCATTTTCCATCTTAAAGGGCAAAAGCTCAAGAAGTCTACGTTTCCAAAGACAGCGTCTTAAGACGAAGAGCAGAGAATTGGTCTAATGACGCTATGCAAAAGCTAATGCTATTGGACAGCACTTCCTGTTCATCTAGAAGGAGGAAGTCACCGTGTAAGTCGTTCGCAACAGCATACTTGTATGGGCCACGCGTCCGGGCCACCTGACAGTGGCAGCACCCATAACACACGCTGAGTAATGCTCCCCGTCACCTCCACCAGCACGTGGGTGATGATCCACTTCTCAGACACGTGATGACGCAGGGAGCTCTCCGCGTCAAGTACGTGCCTCGCGCGCACACCGGCCCAGGGGTGCTTTGGGCCGAAGGACACCTGCTAGCTGAGAAGAGAAAGATCGGGAGTTCCTGGAAGCCCGCTGAAGGGGGCCTGGAAGGCCGGCACCGGAACACCAGTCTGGGGGGCACAGCCCCAGCTCTTCCTCGACCTCCCCAGGAGGGATCATGTCAAACACACGCGGAGAGCAGTGCAGCCTCCACCCCAGCAGCTGCGGAGCCAGAGAGGCTGCAGATGGCCCAGGGGGACGCGGGAGGGAGGGGGTGGGGGTCACAGTGCTGATGTCCCCAGGGCGGGGATAGGGTGGGGGAGGTGCCTCAATGACAGGGACAGGGTGGGGGTCCGCCCACAGCAGGAGGGCAAGCCAGGAACACAGGCTCACGGTGAGGGATCTCCCACAGCTGGAACTACCGGAAACCCCTTTTGGCGGAAGTGAGGAGGGAGGACTGTGCCCTGCGCAGTGCAGGAAGGGCAGACAGACTAACGCAGCCTGGTCAAACACCAGTGCGCAAGTCACCTTGGAAAGAAAGCGGAAATGGGCGGGGACCTAAAGTGGCAGTGCGGCCATCTTGGAGCTCCTGGGCCCGGGGGAGAGAGGAGCCACACCGCAGCCCCAGCCCCTGAAGGAGGACAGCGGAGGAGGGCTGCAGGCAGGGCCCTCTCTGGGCGGGGCCCTTCCAGAAAGGCGCTCCCAGGATACTGCTTCTGCCTGCCTGCTGCAGGGGCGAGCCCACTTCCAGTACCCCACTTCGTGGGGAAGAAGGCTTCCCGGGGGCTCACTTCCGGGAGTCTCACCTCCAGAAACCCGCTTGACGGAGGAAGGCCCCGATTCTGTTGTGGGAGAACTTTCAGGAGCCCCATTTGGGGCAGGAAAAAGGGCTGCTTCCGAGGTGGCAGCACTTCCGGAGGAGGATGCTTCTAGGGATCCCAGTTCCAGAGGCCCGCTTCCAGGGGCCCACTTCCGGAAGCCCTCTTGGGGGTGGTGGGGGACACTTCTGGGCGCCGATTGGAGGCTCTGGTGGACGAGCTAGAGGGACACTCCCTGGTGCAGGATCCCAGGACGACCACCGGGATGGGTTCTGCCACTGCGTCTGGCAGCCTGCCATAGAGAGCTGCGGAGGAGGCAGGTCCCCGGATGGAGGGGCAGGTGGGGGAGGCACACTGACTCCTGCCCCCACTGCGCAGGACCGGATGGAGAACCCAGCGAAAGGGCCGCAGGACATCCGGGTCTTTCAGACATACAGGCGGGACAAAGCGCCATGGGCACGGGGGTCGGCACCCCGATGGAGGGGGCAGGTGGATGCCTTTGCCAGAAGCTTTGTACCGAAGGGAACTGAACATTTGTGAAAAAAGCAGAAAAAGAAAGTTAAAAAATAAATAAACGTTGAACAAAAACACCCAAAAACCACAAAACATGAAAAAATAAGCAGCACACAACTCTCCCACTCATGTTACTATAATTTAAAAAAAGGAATTTGCTGTTAGGAATCGAATATTTAAATATTTAAAATAGAAATAATTGGAAGATCAGAAATAAGAGCCAAACAGACTTTGAGAAAACTGAAGGAAAAGATAATTTCGACTCACAATTTATGACTCTACTATGAAGCTGCCAAGAGTAGCACAACTGGATGCACAAAAAAAAGATGCGTAAGAATAAATAGGGCCGAGACCAGAAGAGGAGGAGAGACATAGAATGAATCAGAGAAAATGACAAAGACCCTTCCCCACCCCAAAAAGGAACAGAACTTAAAACTCCAGAAAACTGTCATGACCTGAAAGATGCTGTGAATATCCGTATGGAAATGGCGGACCATGTTTCCAGAAAAATTGATCCAGAAAGTTCATCTGAGACATAGTGCCTCCAGAATACCCATTAGAAATCAGCAGCAATGTGGAAAAATACTGCACACCCATGTGCTCTTAAAGGACACATTTTATTCAATGAAAAGTTGATTGGAAAAAAATAACTGTTAATGAGTGCAAAACACTGGAAAACTATAAAACCATGAGTTTGAAGTGGTAACATAAAAATCTGGCAGGGTGCAGGAGAAGACGACAAAGAGGAGGTAGAAAACAACAACAGGATTTGCCACCACTGGACATGCCTATTATTGTAACCATTTAACAGAAAAATAGATAATTTGTGCAAAAGCATGGGTTCAGCTTCTGACTTAGTCCAGCAAAGCGTAGGGCGGCAGAAAGGGTTACTCAAGACTCCATTCAAGTCAAGAGAGGTGAGAGGGAGACTAAGGGAAATCTCTCCGAGCTGCTCTCAAGCTCCCGTATTTATTTAGCATACATTTAGGGAAACAGTGTGCAATAGGTCAGTGGCCTACATGCCGATAAGACCTTATAGGGGCATCTGGGTGTCTCAGTCGGTTGAGCGTCCAACTTCAGCTCAGGTCATGATCTAGCGGTTCATGGGTCCAACCCGTGTGTTGGGCTCTGTACTAACAGGCTGGAGCCTGGAGCCTGCTTCAGATTCTCTGTCTCCCCTCTTTGCCCATCCCCTGCTCGTGTTGTCTTTCTCTCTCGCAAAAATAAATAAACCTTTAAAAAATGTATTTTTAAGGACGTATAGAAAGTCCTGCAGAAAAGTCAGTTAACACAGGGTAAAATACTCCATGCAACAACATGGTCTAAGGAATTTATGAGCATAGGCAGGACCTAAACCCTAGATATCCATTAACCTGATAAGCCAAGTGAGTGCCCCCTGGATATACATTTAACTAGATAAGCAAAGTGTGGCCTTCTATTTTCCGCAAGGCCAGAATGCGGTGTTCTGCTTTGCAATGCGCTCCCTTTAATCTCCTAACCCTGGACATAGTTATTTGATTTCCCACAGAAAAGAAATAAGCTTTTACTATTCCTTTTTAGGAAGAACTGCATTTTATCCCTAGTTAATGAGAGAATGTACTTTTAAGAATGCCAATTAATACACACACACACACACACACACACACACACACACACATATATATATATGGAATGATAGAATTAGAAAAACCACCATTTTGTGACCACTTATCAAGTAGTTAGGCTTTGGAACAGTTCAATTAAAGGTAACAGAACAGCACGGGCTTCTTGCTAATATCTATGGAAAAATTTACTTTAGAATCAACACATCTCATAATACTTTTTTGTTGTTTATTTTGAGAGAGGTGTGCACGTGTAAGCAAGCAGGGAAGGGGCAGAGAGAGAGAGAGAGAGAGAGAGAGAGAGAGAGAGAGAGAATCCCAACCAGGCTCCACGTTGTCAGCGCAGAACCCTATGTGTGCGTCAATCTACCGAAACTTGAGATCACAACCTGGGCCCAAAAGTCATTACACTTAACCGACTAAGCTACCCAGGCACCCTCATAATAGTTTCTTAAACAAGTAATACAAGTTGAAATTTCTGCTAGTGAGACAACATGATTTGTGTGCACTCTTTAATGAGATTAATTATAAGTATATAATATGATCTATGAAATCATCTTGCTAAAAATTTTTTTAAAGTTTTTTAAAATTATTATTTGTAATCTCTACACTCAACGTGGGGCTCAAACTCACAACCCTGAGGTCAAGAGTCACATGCTCTATTGACTGAGCCAGACAGGTACTCCAAAAAAAAGTTTCATCTGAGTCTAACCTACCCTATAGACCAAGTTTCCAGTTTATAGGAAGTTTAGGAAACAAAGGAACGATGTAAAAGACACTAAGAGGAAACAATCAGATAAATCAAAAATATCCTATAAGGAAAATTACCTGGTTGTCTCTTGAAAATGTTATGATAAAAGTGAACAGATTGCTTTAGCACAAAAAGACTACGGAGAAAATAGTATTCTACCAGTTTGTTGATTCTCGTCCTGACAAGCATTAGGTCAGGCCCGGAGGTGAGGCAATGTTATTTGGAGACAAAACATACAGGAAAGCTGGGATAATCACAGTAGTGGTAACAGTCTTTTAGTTTCTGAAAATTAGTTGTTTATTTAGTCCTATGACAAAGCTTAATCCTATGATCTTTGTTCTTCTTTTATACTGCTTCCTCTGGAAAGTTCTCTATTCTTATATTTAATTAATTACATGAATATGAATGACTCTCCCCTTCAGTATTTGTATATGTGACCACACACCTGAACGTCATTAAGTTCTAATATCAACTCTGTCAGTGATCAGCTAGGCAAACTGTGCCCAGCAAATTTAATTTGTGCTTTAGTCCTATTACCTTTAATGTAAGAATAAAAATACCAGACTAATCTATCTCATTGAGTCTTTTCTAATAAACTAATAAGGGGACACATGAAAGATTCTGACATCTGTGAAATAATATACTTAAGATAATTTATTCATTGGTCCTTTAGGCATATGGATATAGAAATTTCTCTCATTCAGACAGACACTATTTCACAAAGGTGCCAGTAAACACACTACCTCCACAGAGGCCCGTAAGCAAAATTAATATTGTTGAACTTGCGACCTATGCTATTTTCTGGAGTTCCATTGTAATTTGTAGTTCTGGTTCGAGTCAATATGTATATAATCAAGGAAGATAAGTAATATCTGGGCCATTTTTTTTCCATAAGTAAATTAAATAATAAAAAAGAAATGTCTTTTGGCAACACACTATTAGGGAGACGTTATTGGCAACAGCAAAAGAGCTGTTGAAAAGTAAGTGCACAATTAAACCCTGTACCTGCAGTAGAAATACGTGACTGAATGCCTTTTGAAAACCTTTGCTCCTTTACAGCAAATTCAGTTATCATAAGAATTTAAAAGGCAAATGGAGCCAGTTTTCCGGGGTATGTACAACAAAGAGTTGATCTATCTCTGATGCTATATACCTGTGGTCGGATGCTTTCCAGAATGACAATACAAAACATCTTACAAAATAGAACCATACACATTTCAGGCCAGTCATCTGGAATTTAAAACAGACCTGATTCTGATGTTACGCTATGCTTAAAACCAACAGAGAAAGGGTAACAACAAAAAAATAATTTTTTTTACAGTTACAGGAAAAAAAAAACACACATGATCTTTATCCATGAAAAACAGACACTTGAATACTTGAAGGGGCTCTAGCTTGGATCTTAGATTCCAGGTCAAGCACTTCTGAACATGGATTTTTTACCCCACGATGACAACTGTAATTTTATTTCACAAATTTAAGGTGGGAGGTTGTTAAATACCATCTCCCCTCCCCCTTACTAATTACCATATGATATAAAATTGGTTGTCTGAATGGCATGCTAAATTGTGGCTCAAAATACCCAGCAAAACTAACTGATGCTTTTCAGTGAAGGTTCTGGCTTGTTTGTAATCAAATAATGTCTTGAGACTCTAGGGCTTTACGGGTGTTTTCAGGATTTTTTTTTTCCAGATTTGGTATTTTTGGCATCCATGCTTTCCTTAGCCAGCATCATAATACCAGGCTGCGTTTACCCTGGCTCTAGATTTCAAAGGGAAATCTCCCAGGAAAGTCCCAGGGGCAATAAAAGGACTAAAACATTGGCGAACCATCCCAACACTGAGCAAGAAAGGAGTAAGGACTGATTTTGACCCAAGATGTTTGTGCTGGGGTGGGGTGGGGTGGGGGCAGTAGGATGCTTTTTCCTCCTTTTGGAAAGGGATCAAGGGATTTTGATGATATTCATTTTCTCATTTGAGATTTGCTATTTTGGCAAACCATACATGGGCATTGAAGTACAAGTAATTAGTGAAATTTGTATGTAGTAATCTGCATATAAAATAGGTTTTCCTGACCATCTTAATGAAATCAATTGGGTTGAGCCCCTCATCCCATTTTGTTACTAAAATCCCAGCATATTGTTCCAGGATTACATTGTAATGGCCGCTTTGGGTCTGACTTTGTAGATCTCACTAACATGTTATTTTCCACGATATTTCTTCATTTTAGTCTGTGACAACCCATGGTAAAATTAACCAATGTTCATTGTTTTTTTTTTTTTTCCTTAAAATTACTCACATAAGGCATTTGACTGAGCACTTTAAATTGAAAGATCTGTTTACCATCCAGCATAACAAGCAATATGAAAGTAAATATTAAGCAACACTGTATTTAAAAATCCTTCAGCTACCAATTACAGGCTCTCACCAGCCACTTGTCTACAGGATCCTCATCTAGTTGGGTTGTTAGAATTGTTCTCTCCAATTTAATACCCTTCCAATTTTCCTATGCAGATCAGTTTATTTTTGCACACTGCACTCTTTTGGACCTGATCCTTCATTAGCGTGTTTGCAAAATAAAGTGCCAGTAATGCTAGCTATATATGTTTAGTAGCACAGGACCGGCAAAGATTTTAGAACGTCAGTGTATCTTTCACTCCAAGCCCCCCAAACATTTAGAAAGCATTAGTGACTTTAATTACTTTTTGTACATTTCTTCCACTATGCAATTATAAGAACATAGGGGAATAATATTGGTGTAGAAAAATGACAGATTTTTCAATGGTCCCTCTGATTTCACATGCCTGTTAATCAACTATATGTTGCACAAATTTTAGAAAGTGTGTGGCCTCATTATGTCTATATGAAGATCCAGAAAGAGGGAGGACCAGGTCCCTTTCCAATCCATCACACTGCAAAGATCGGAAAGACTGTGAGATGCTTTGAAACATTTAAAAGACAAAATCATGTTAATAATATCATTGATGGGTTTCACAAGGGAACTCCAGGAAGTAAGAGGTGATTTCCTCTGGGGCTTAAAATTATGTTATTTTTCTATAGAGGTCAAGTTCTGAGAGGCAATAAAATCTTTAATTCCAATTCCCCTTAACCAGGAGGTGAGAAAAGTTTTAACAACCTCAGGGATCACTAGGAAAGCACTAATGAATGATAATTTATTCTCAACAGTCAGAAAGAGCAACCAACTCTGAGACAATGTGTTATAACTTCTGTAACTTTTGCAAACACATAGGAGACGCAGTGTTAATTTGCAGATTAGGAATATTTAAAGTAAGATTTCATCTATGTTTGATAAAGTTACGTTGTGCTAGTGGCCCTAGTACAAGAGAATATTAGCTACAGTATACATATGAAATATGTACAGATAGACCTAAGCGTATTCATCTCAGGTCATGACCCATCAGTGGACAAGTAATGAAGTTACTGTATTTTTGAACAACAACAACAACAAATATATATATAATTATCAGCATGCTCCTCACAAAGTAGGGGTTAATGACACTGCTTCATTTACATATGTATCTACATTGGTCTGCTGGGGCTCTGAAGAGCTATATGAATGTTTCTCCATAACACAACCACATTTCAATTCCAACATTTTCTCCTGTGGGGTAGTCCTCTTTAAAAACAGCCTTCCCTGGGGCGCCTGGTTGGCTCAGTTGGTCAAGCATCCAACTCTTGAGTTTGGCTCACAATTCATGTGATAGAGCCCCTCATTGGGTTTTGTGCTGACAGCACAGAGCCTGCTTGGGATTCCCTCTCTCCTCTCTGCTCCTCCCCTGCTCATGTTTGTTCGTTCGTTCTCTCTCTCTCTCAAAATAAGTAAACATGGGGAAAAAAACAGCTTTTAGGGGGCACCTGGGTGGCTCAGTCAGTTGAGTGTCCAACTTCAGCTCAGGACATGATCCCACAGTTCATGGGTTCAAGCCCTGCATCAAGCTCTGTGCTAACAGCTCAGAGCCTAGAGCCTGCTTCAGATTTTGCATCTCTCTCTCTCTCTCAGCCCCTCTCCCACTCATGCTGTCTCTGTCTCTCTCTCTCAAAAATAAAAAAAAAAATTAACATCAAAAAAAGCTTCTCCTGTGAATCTACAGTAAAATGAACTTAGTAACATGACTTCACAGAACTCTAAGTAGTTTACTCATGAAGAAACATGTCAAAATTGTTACCATCACAACAGAGTATAGCTCTGTCTTTGTGTGTATTTATATTTATATACAATACACCCACACATATACACATATACCACGCAAAATATATATTCTATATTCTATAATATACATGTCATATGTAATCAGCATATGCATGTTGTTAGGCACGTATTATGTATGTGTGTGTATACATGTATATATATGTATACACACATATATATGTATACACACACACATATATATACACATATACATACACATACTATGTATATTAGAATGAAATTTCACATGTAAACCAGAGATTGCAATCACTAGTCATTAAAGAATATTCTAAAGGAATGTGGTCAGCAACATTCAAGTAACCACACAGGCTCTGCTGAGAACAAGAGGCAGATTACTAAGTAAATTAAGGAAAATTTGTTCTGGGCTGTGTTTGATGGAAAGATACTATGGCAGGCTAGAAAAACCGTGGAAGGAAGAACTGGGCTTTTGTTGTTTGGCGGGTTGGTTGTAAAAAACAACTTTTTGCTTTTCACATATTTTTTGAGACACTGTTATACTTCAGATGGCACGTGCTTTAAAGGTACCAGTTAAGAAATCCTGCCACATGCATGAACATGGAAACCATCACCACAATTAAAATAATGATGACAGGGGCGCCTGGGTGGCTCACTTGGTTGAGTGTCCAACTCCCTCTTAATTTTGGCTCAGGTCATGATCCTAGAGGTCATGGGATTGAGCCCCGGGTTGGGATCTGTGCTGACAGCATGGCACCTGCTTAGGATTCTCTCTTCCTCTCTTTATGCCCCACCCCCCTCTCTCTCTCCAAATGAATAAATAAAACCTAAAAAAAGATGATGATTACATTCATTACCTCCACAAGTTCCGTGGGCTCCTTTGTGACCCCTCCTTCCCTTTTTCTTCCAATCACTTACACACTCACTCCCGCCTACATCCCCAGACAACCATTGACCGGCCTTCTGTCACTGTGGAATGGTTTGCACTTTTTAAAAACTGCATGAATGAAATTACAGGGTATGTTTTCTCTGTGTTGCCTTTTTCACTGAATAAAGTTATTTTAATATTCATTTAATTTTATTATGTATATCAATAGTTTCTTTTTTTTTTTAATTTCTGAGTAGTATCCCATTGTCTGGACATACCACTATTTGTTTATCAATCTGCCTGGTAATAGGGTTTATACAATACAATTTTAGCTTACCCCAGTCTCCTTTTGTGTGAGACTTGACCACTTCACGTACAGTATTACAGCACAAGTACGATATAATAGTATACTTACAATTCCTCATTCCAAACTTTGTTATATATGTTTTTTACATACTTTATCCCTACATATTTTACCTTTACAAGTGCCACAGTACATCTGTACTATTTTTAATTCAAAGAGTCAATTATCAATTAAAGAGGCTTTTTAATAAAATATAAAATACTTTCCACACATTTCCAATTTATGCAGCTGTTCATTCCTTTGTACAAATCCAGACTTACACCTTGTATTTTTTTTTCTCCTACTTGGAAGGTGTTTTTAAACATTTATTTTATTATTTTTTTTAAATTTATAGATCTGCTAGTGATGAGACAGTCTCTAGTCACCTTCATTTTTTAAAGATAGAGTATGGTCTATAGGTTGACAGTTGTTTTCCTTTCAGGGTTTTATTTTTAAAGTTTATTTATCTTTGAAAGAGAGAGAGAGTGATGGGGAGGCAGAGAGATAGGGAGAGAGAGAGTCCCAAGCGGGTTCTGCACTGTTAATATAGAGCCTGACGCAGGGCTTGAACCCATGAACAGTGAGTTCATGACCTGAGCCAACATCAAGAGTCAGACTCCCAGTTGACTGAGCCACCCAGGCGCCACTCTTGCAGGATTTTAAATATGCTTTTCCATTGTTTTCTTGCTTATATTGTCTCAGATGAGAGATCCATTGCCACTTTATCTTTAACTGCTTTACTAAGATTGCTTTTAGGCTTTTATTTTTATCCTTGATTTTGAGGAATTTCAGTATGATATGCCTTGTTTTCTGTGTTTCTTATGTTTGGCATTTGTTGAGTTTCTTGAATCCATTGTTGCATAATTTGCATCAAATTTGGAAATTGTGCAGCCACTATTTCATAAAATATGTTTTCCGTCACTCTTTTTTCAGGTACAATTATACATGACCACTCGATATTATCCTATGACAGTTCACTGATGTTTTCTTTATCGTGTCTTTAGTCTTTTACCTCTCTATCACATTTCAGATAGTTTCCATTATCCTATCTTCAATTCCTCTGGCCTTTTCTTTCACAGTGTTTAATTTTCTTTCCATGTCATCCAAAGTATTCTCCATGTCATAGTTATCATGCTAAAGCTTTACTCTACCACCTTATATGCTTCAGATGTAATTGTACTGTTTAGTGTCCTTGTCCGTAACTTCTATCATATCTATAATCTGTCAATTTCTATTATGTCAATTTCTATTATTTTTTACTTTATTATGGTGAGTCACAGCGTCTTTCTTCTTTCAATACCAATATAACATTTCATTTCATGCTGAACATTATGTGTTTTACCTTGCTGAATCATGGATGGCTTCATATTCCTCTAAATGCTCTCCAGCATTATTCTAGAAAGTAGGCACATTACTTGGAACTAGTGTGATTCTTTCTGGAATGGCTTTTTGATTTGTTAGCTGTGTCCAGAGTAGTGCTCAGTCTATGACTACTTTTAACCACAACTAAGATAATATCTTTCTGAATACTAATTATCCCCACTTATTAGAATATCCTTCTGAGTACCCTAACCTATGTAGAATTTTTTTTTTTTCCCACTCTGGAAACCAGAGTTTTACACTCTGGATAGTTAGAACATAAACTATCTTTGGTCTTATGTGGACCCTGAAAAGAATTCCCCTATTCTTGTCAGGTTCTTTACACAGCCTCAGACAGCTTCCTCACATGCTTGCACCAGTCAATATTCAACTTAGGACTTGGAAAGGACTCCAGTCTCTTTCTCAGGTACTGGAAGGAGGCAGTCTTCTTTCTGTGCCTGGTGCAGCCATGGCTTGTGGTCCCAAGGAGCATCTGAAGTGTGTACCAGCTTCAAAGCATTGGATGCTGGATAAACTGACCAGTGTGCTTGTCCCTCAACCATTTACAGGTCCCCATTAGCTGAGAGAATGTCTTCTTCTCATCATTTTCCTAAGGAACAGACTTAAGTATGCCCTAACAGGAGATGAAGTAAAGATCTGATACAGCATTTTATTAAGATTGATGGCAAGGTCTGAGCTGATATGACCCACCCTGCTGGTTTTATGTATGTTAGCAGCATTCAAAGACTGGGGAGAATTTCCATCTGATCTGTATGACACCAAGGGTTGTTTCTGTTCTTTGGATGACACCCGAGGAGGCCGAGTATAAGTTGTGCAAAGTGAGAGAGATCTTTGTGTGGACAAAAGGAACCCCTCACCTGGTGGTCCATGATGCTGGCACTATCTACTATCCTGATTCCCTCATCAAGGTGAAGGACACCATTCAGATTGATTTGGAGACTGGAAAGATTACTGATTTCATCAGGTCTGACACTGGTAATCTATGTATGGTGACTAGAGGTGCTAACCTGGGAAGAACTGGTGTGATCGGTGCCTGAGAGAGGCACTCTGGTTCTTTGGATATAGTTCACTGCCAATGGCAACAGCTCTGCCACCCAGTTCTCCAACATTTTTGTTATTGGCAAAGGCAACAAGCCATGGATTTCTCTTATGCATGCAAAGGGTATCTGCCTCACCATTGCTCAAGAAAGAGACAAGAGACTGGTGGTCAAACAGAGCAGTGGGTAAAATGGTCTCTAGGTGACTTAATAGGAAGCCTTTGTACTTAATTAAAGATAATACAGCACAATAAAAAAAAAATTAGAAGATTTGGAGAGGATTCCAAGCCTCAGGGGCCTTCTCTTTGGGAAGCTCTTTTCTTTCCAGTCCTGTGTCCTGTGAACTCCAGTTGTCTTAGCCTTCTTAGCCACCTACTTCTGTCTCTGAATGCAGAAGTTGCATTCAGTGACCTGGGTCACTCCTCGACAGCACAGCGTGGAAAGTGTCTCCAGACCACAACTCAGGGCAATTGTAGTTATCACCTAATGTTCCCCCTCTCACAGGAATCTCTGCCCTAATCTCCAATGCATGATAAGTGCTGTTTTCCACTTTTTTAATTGTTTTTTATTGTTTTTATTTTATTTTATTTTATTTAGTTTTTTTTTTTTTTTTTTTTTTCATGTAGGAGGGAAGTGTCAGTATCAGTTATACTATCCCCTGGGAATATTTTAGTTGTTCAAAGGGATTTTCATTGTTTTCCTGTCGGGAGTGCAATGTAAAACATTTCATCTTTCCATGGAACCTTCAGTAAAATAATCAGTAACTAACTGTTGAAAGTAAATGCATTTTGACAAGGTACAGAGACTCTTTGTCTTTCTTCAATAAGTAGGGAGTAAATACAAATTTCAAGTGGGCAATAACTTTGCCTTATCTGCATATCCCCGGGATCTACAACTGTGTCTTCACATTGTAGGCACTTAATAAATGATTGCTAAATAATATTAAGATATTGGCTAAGAACTAAATACCCCATGCAGCTATACAAACTTTTCATTCAAGATTTCTAAATAGAATGGGCCATTAAGTTCTCCAATTTAGACTAAGAAATGTTAAAGACCCCCATGCCTACATTTGGTAGTTGATAAAAATCCCCTTCTCCCGTCCCCCAACACTGCTAATTCTTGACATCACTAACTCCCAGGGTTGCTAAACAGTGAAAATCAATAGGGAGAACTTCACAGGTCTTGTTGAGAAGCCACTTTAGTTTCAGACTTCTAGAATCATTCTGACAACTACTGCTCATAGGACTTTGGGAGTAGAAAAACCTACGTTTGTTTTAAGCTGTTTAGGTAGAGTACTTCAACATTTATCAGTTACAAAATTTCCTGACCCTGCTCATCCTAAATCACAATATTGTCACTTTTCACATGTGTTTGATGTGAGTTATAAAAATACTTATACATTTCTACCTAGTAACGACAGTCCTTGGAATTCTTTTAACAGGGCAAGGTGAGGCCAGTATCATAGAATCCATAATAACACAATAAATTAAAATGAGAAAATGTATGACAGGGTACCATTTCATTATACAATTATAATTGTGACCACTTTGAAACCACATGGAAGAAGGCTATGATTAATAAATTAAGTAAAATGTATAGACCACAAAAACAAATTCAGATGCTATGTTAAAAGGTATATGCACACGAATAAAAATTAGAAAGGAGTATGAAATAATGAAAACATCTGATTTGTTAAGGTGGATCAATGGCGAACAATTCTTTATACAAAATACAAATTTAGAGAAAGGGTTGCTTTAAAGGATGTTTGCCCCTCAAATATATATTTTAAAGCTAGGTTTCACTTGGGTCACATTTGCAGATAAGAAAAATCAGTTTTCACTCTTTCAAACCTTTCTCATATGCTTGATGTATGAAATTAAATATTACCTTTTTTCTGGGCTATGTGAAACTGTCTGCACCTGTAACCCAAGGTGTGTTTAATTTGCATCTGCGCTTGTGACGTAAGAGCACTCATAATCCGTTACTATTTTGTATAGTTGGTTTTGGGGCTTTGAAATCCTTCTTTTACGCCCCTATTTCTGCATCCTCTCTCATCACGTATACTGACAGTAGTGTTAGCACTGCTAAGTGAAAGTGCAGAAAACAAGGGTGACTGGCCCAGCCTGACCACTGCTCACACGAGCAGATGGCTGAAGTGACAGAATTGGGACTAACTTAAGTGAAATGTGTGCCTTTTCTTCGGTGAAGGAAGGGTAAGTCTTCCTGACATTGTGACCATTACAATTGTCTAAGGGAGTATCTTTAGGTTGTCAAGCTTGATCTTAAAATAGAAGCACGCTCTATGGATAAGCATAAGGGCTGAAGCTGATGTGTGTACACACACACACACACACACACACACACACACACACACACACAAACATTCTGGCTTGTGGGATACACATACACACATCACATGTATTTCTAAGAGTGAAATAAATACCCCTAATGACTGAATTAGCATCTCTACAAATCTCTAAGACTCTAAAATGTTAATGAGTTCCCAAATGATAACATTACGAGCTAAATATGCCACTTTTGCACGTATCTTCTAAATCAGAAAATAAAGCAAACAGACCAAATGATCATGTACTGGGAAAACTCCTAAGTCACACACACACGTAACAAAGGGGCAATGGCATAGCCTAGAGGTGAAAACAAATCTCTTTCCAATAAAATCACACGTATTCATTGCACAGTCTTCGGTAAAACCCAGTGAACACAGTCCAGGTAAAGAATTAGTGCACACTCGAGCACAGGATCCTGAACGTGGAAAATTCCATTTATACTGATCCTTTCTGTCTGTAAAATCTGTAAATATCTTCCTGTGAAATATGTTACATATACATGTAGCACGTGTGTACACGCATGTGCATACATGTTTATACACGCACATACACATATCCCGCAAGACTTTGTACTCAAACAGTGCATATCCCCATGTACCCGGTTTCTTTCATATCATTGAAACACCCTGGCCTTCCATTCCTAATGAAATGCTTTTTTGGAAGTCAGTGATATAAATATACATTTCCATCAGAATCCGTCAGAGTTGTAAGCGGGCGGCTAAGTTCAGAGCTCTAGGCAGTCACCAAGGACATGCCCTTTAATGTAATCCTGCCTTCACCATTGACTGCGGTATCCTGGGAATACTGAACTTCATGCTGTACTCTGAACACATATGCAAAATAAACACGAAGTTGAGGAACCTTTTCATGCATATTTATTTGGTTTTCAGGTCAAGGCTAATTCTTGTTTATAGTGGGTTAAGGGTTGATGAAGTTACATCACACAAATAGAGGTATGCAGTGGCACAGAACGGCTAAGTGGGGTCTCAGGCCGGACTTCACAAAGCAAGCAGACCGTGAATCTCCTTCACTGCTAGCGTTTCTTTTGAAACGCCCTAAAAACGACTAATTCCAGCAACAAATAGCTTTTCTATAAAATTTGTTAAATGTTTGGGGCGCCTGGGTGGCTCAGTCGGTTAAGCGTCCGACTTCGGCTCAGGTCATGATCCTGTGGTTTTTGAGTTTGAGCCCCGTGTGAGGCTCTGTGTTGACAGCTCAGAGCCTGGAGCCTGCTTTGGATTCTGTGTCTCCCTCTCTCTCTGACCCTCCCCTGTTCATGCTCTGTCTCTGTCTCAAAAATAAATAAAACATCATATTTTTTTAATTTGTTAAATGTTTGCTTATTTTTAAAATTTTAAAAGAGAGAGACAGAGTGCGAGCAGGGGAGGGGCAGAGAGAGAGGGAGACAGAATCCGAAGCAGGCTTTAGCCTCCGAGCCGTTAGCACAGAGCCCGATGCGAGGCTCGAACTCACAAACCATGAGATCATGACCCGAGCCCAAGTCGGACACTTAACCAACTGAACCACCCAGGTGCCCCCATCAACAAATATTTTGAGCACCCATTACAAGCTGAGCATTTTTCAGGGGGGGCATAAAACAATGAGGTTTTTGTGTGTCAAAATCAAGAATGTCTCCAGTATATTATCCTTGGGTCTATTTACTTATTTCTCAGCAATTAAATGCAAAGGGGGTGCTGTTATTTCATACATTGATCATTTGGGAACTGCTTTTCCTCTTGGATTTTTTAAGAATTAATGTAGTTACGAGGTAGCTATATGCAAGGAATTCTAGGCTCATTCCCTGAGAGCTGTGTGATTTGGACAGGTGAATTCAATCTTCTATTTCAATTATTTGTTATAGAAGTCTTTAATAGAGATGCTGATTATATACCTGTATCTATCTATACATAAATATGTATTTTATATTGATAGATATGTGTTTATATATACATGTGTACATAACAAGCCCTTAATAGAGCATAGTTACTATATTTTCTTATTGTTATTAGGATACAGTGGGGTCTTAGATGGGTGAAGTAGCTGTGAAAAGGATGGGTGGTAAGTGTTTCACAGATGCCACGAAGGGAGGGATGGGGCCACATGGCTCTAGACAACATAGACTCGGTGGGTGAGGGCACGGCAAGTGACCATGTACAAGAAGGCATCCTAGAGGAGGTGACTTAAGAGATGAACATTAAAGATAACAAAAGTGCAGTGCCTGTGTGGTTCAGTTGGTTAAGCATCCAATTTCGGCTCAGGTCGTGATCTCACAGTTTGTGAGTTCAAGCCCTGAATTGGGCTCTGTGCTGTCAGTGCAGAGCCTGCTTTGAATCCTCTGTCCCTCTCCCTTTACCCCTCCCCAAATCATTCTTTCTCTTTCAAAAATAAATGGATATTTAAAAAACATTTAAAGATAACTACAAGTTAGTAAGGAAAATGGAGAGGAGAGAGAGAAAGGGGAAGACAACCTTAGAAAAAAAGGGGCAAGAAGATAAAACTCTTCTGCACTGCAAAGGAAACAATCAACAAAACTAAAAGGCAACCAACAGAATGGGAAAAGATATTTGCAAATGACATATCAGACAAAGGGCTGGTATCCAAAATCTATAAAGAACGCACCAAACTCCACACCTCAAAAACAAATAATCCAGTGAAGAAATGGGCAGAAGACATGAATAGACACTTCTCTAAAGAAGACATCCAGATGGCCAACAGGCACATGAAAAGATCCTCAATGTCACTCCTCATCAGGGAAATACAAATCAAAACCACACTCGGATAACACCTCACGCCAGTCAGAGTGGCTCAAATGAACAAATCAGGAGACTATAGATGCTGGAAAGGATGTGGAGAAACGGGAACCCTCCTGCACTGTTGGTGGGAATGCAAACTGGTGCAGCCACTCTGGAAAACAGTGTGGAGGTTCCTCAAAAAATTAAAAATAGACCTACCCTATGACCCAGCAATAGCACTGCAAGGAATTTACCCAAGGGATACAGGAGTGCTGATGCATAGAGGCATTTGTACCCAATGTTTATAGCAGCATTTTCAACAATAGCCACATTATGGAAAGATCCTAAATGTTCACCAACTGACCAAAGGATAAAGAAATTGTGGTTTATATACACAATGGAATACTACTTGGCAATGAGAAAGAATGAAATCTTGCCTTTTGTAGCAATGGAGAGAACTGGAGAACAATGTAGGAACTGGAGAGTGTTATGCTAAGTGAAATAAGTCATATGGAGAAAGGCAGATACCATATGTTTTCACTCTTATGTGTATCCTGAGAAACTTAACAGAAGACCATGGGGGAGGGGAAGGGGAAAAAATGTTACAGACAGGGAAGGAGGCAAACCATAAGAGACTCTTAAAAACTGAGAATAAACTGAGGGTTGACGGCGGGTGGGAGGGAGGGGAAAGTGGGTGATGGGCATTGAGGAGGGCACCTGTTGGGACAAGCACTGGATGTTGTATGGAAAGCAATTTGACAATGAATTTCATATTTGAAAAAAAAAGAAAAAGAAAAAAGGGGCAAGAACCCTGCGGCCAAGTCTCTTGCTTATGTGAGATGTGGTCTATTGTGTATGCAGGGGAATTGACCTGAAAGTTTGAAATGGCTGGAAAAACCCTGTGCAGAGTATTTAATGGAAAATGTACTGGAAAAGTAAGGATACATCATGGATTATTTGAGGATTTAAATAACTTGGGAATTAGCACACTAGGGATCCCTAAGTTACTGACATTGGTCATGTTGTCAGTTCCAGGTTTTAGGATCCAAGTTTTCTGGAATGACACTGTCTTGAAGTGAAATGTCATGATAATTCCGTACCCCCAGAATCATTCCTTTCTCCCCTAACTGTATCAGGGAGTGCCTACAGTGTGCAAAACCACGAAGTTACTCTGAGTTCAGCAGTCTCCTAGCCCAGTCATTCGTTATCTTTTGAGATTCTGAGAACACTGTGTCAAGGTTTTACCAAATCACCAATATTGATAATTTGAGAAATTAGAATAAAACTATGAGAAGGCTAGAAAATGGAAAAATATTCATTACTTTCAAAGAAGGAAACCCAAATATCAGATGTAGTCTAAAAATCAATCCCAATATTGGTTCTACAGCTCTTTGTTTAAGGGACAGGAATAGACTGTCTGGAAAGATACACACTTAAAACTTGCACAGCTGCATTAAAAACAAGTTACTACACACTGAACTCATTTATTTCTTAGGGTGAAGAGATTAGGAGATGATGAGAGTCCTGTGGCCCTTATGTATGTGATATTCATCATGGTGTATTTATCACAAAGGAAATTTTCTAAAATCTTACAGAAACATGATAACTATACAGACACAAGTTGGCTAATATCAGGACATTTGGACCAATAATTTTCAGAAGGACAGTGTGTCAAAGTATCTAAAATGTGTGCAATTTCAATCTGCAGGAAATCTTTCATGGCCATTCCCTACATGCGTCTTCTTAGCCTAATTCTTCCTAACTTTTATTACCTATGACCAGAATTAAAGTGTAGACTGTATATTAAATATATAGGTCAATGTAGTTTGCTAAATTATTTTTTAGAAAACCTAAAGCGTCAAGTGACAAAATCAGGATCCAACCAAATGTGCGAGGATGAAACTATAGGCTGATACTAAGAAAAGTGTAGTGTAGACAAATATAACATCCCACACTCAGCTCAAATGAATCGACTCAGCATGAGGGGACCCAAGATGAGCAGGATGCCAATGCAGTGTGTGTGGGGACTCAAGGTGAGACTGTCCTAATAGTCAGTGAGTTGACTACGCATATAATGCAAATCGTGCATGCTCAACACTGTTGAGAATAAGGGTAGAGATATTTTACGACAGCAATTTTTTTTTTTAATTTTTTTTTTCAACGTTTATTTATTTTTGGGACAGAGAGAGACAGAGCATGAACGGGGGAGGGGCAGAGAGAGAGGGAGACACAGAATCGGAAACAGGCTCCAGGCTCCGAGCCGTCAGCCCAGAGCCTGATGCGGGGCTCGAACTCATGGACCGCGAGATCGTGACCTGGCTGAAGTCGGACGCTTAACCGACTGCGCCACCCAGGCGCCCCACGACAGCAATTTTTACAGCAGTTATAGTAACGCTTAACACTTACATATGTGCTGTAGCAAAATTAACCCATTTAATCTTCACAGAAACAACTTTATGAGGTAAAAGTATTAGCATTATCCCCACTTTACAGGTGAGAAAATAGGTACAGGTACACTTTACAGGTGAGAAAATAGGTGAGATTAAATTAGGCCCAAGTCACACGGCTTATAAGCAACAGAGCAATTTGACCCCAATGTTACTATTCCCTTTTTTCTTTTTTAATGTTTGTTTATTTTTGAGAGAGAGAGAGCGAGAGAGAGCAAGAATGAGCATGGGAGGACAGAGAGAGAGGGAGGCACAGGTTTTGAAGGAGGCGCCAGGCTCTGAGTTGTCAACACAGAGCCCGATGTGGGACTCGAACCCAACAACTGTGAGATCATGGCCTGAGCCAAAGTCAACAGCTTAGCCACCTTAGCCACCCAGATGCCCCCAAAGTTTCTATTCTTTTGCAGAACCTCACATTTTTATAAGGTAAAAGGAACACTCGGGAATGCCTTCTACAGTAATAACAACCATACATGAGGAATTGATACTTGAAATGGAAACACAGCTTGTAGAAGAAATTACTGAAGGACACATAACTGACTTCAAACCCTGAATAGCTCTCTTGGGAAAGAGGC
Source organism: Leopardus geoffroyi (assembly GCF_018350155.1). Taxonomy (NCBI): domain Eukaryota; kingdom Metazoa; phylum Chordata; class Mammalia; order Carnivora; family Felidae; genus Leopardus; species Leopardus geoffroyi. The sequence continues at coordinate 2,790,172 of NC_059334.1, read as the reverse complement.
TGGACTTCTTTCTATGGTTCCAAGGAAGACTAGGAGATAAAGAAAGGCATATTTTTTTTTAATTTTTTTTTCAACGTTTATTTATTTTTGGGACAGAGAGAGACAGAGCATGACCGGGGGAGGGGCAGAGAGAGAGGGAGACACAGAATCGGAAACAGGCTCCAGGCTCTGAGCCATCAGCCCAGAGCCCGATGCGGGGCTCGAACTCACGGACCGCGAGATCGTGACCTGGCAAGAAAGGCATATTTTTAACACAAGTTAAAAAAAAAAAAGACTTTATCATGTAATAACTATCTAAAATGGATTTTGGTTAATGGTAAATAAAATTGCAGAATTACAGAGTTCAAGGGATGGAGTATAGATAAATCCATCTTCAGTAGTAGTGACAATATTTTGTACTACATTTAATGTTTGTGAACATCTGAAACTGCCCTTCATACCCTCTAAATGGCAATGACTGCTGTCCATCCTTCATAGATCTGAAACCTGAACACCAACAAGCAATCCATCTCAAAAGGGGGATTGGTGTGCTCAAAAAAGCCAGTCGCTATGCTCTGAGTGTAACATTGGCATGTATCCACATCTTCAGCTAATGAAAATAAGGAATCTATGTTCTTTTTTCTTTTGAACAGATTATCAGGCAGAACATTCCTTATTTATATTTCCTATCTTATGCTATCAAGTTAGCATGATTTCCCCCAAACAAACAAACACTTCTTATGTAGTCTCTGTATTTTCCTCTCTCCTTCAGTCTTCTGTGTTTAGTAACATATTTAGGTTGCCTATTTTGTTGTAAATATCTGGATAATTAACTATCCACCTTCCATTTTTAACCATGATTTTGACACAGGCATTAACAAATTCACAAGTTAGTCTCATTAGGTCTGTTACATTCTGAGTAATTTCTTATGTACAATTATCTTTTTGTTTACGTTAGTCTTTCTTTTAATTTAAATTCTAGTTAGTTAACATACAGTGTAGTATTTGTTTCAGAAGTAGAACCCAGTAATTCATCACTCACATACGACACCCAGTGCTCATCCCAACAAGAGCCCTCCTTAATGCCCATCACCCATCTAGCCCACACCCCCACCCACCTCCCCTCCAACAACCCCCAGTTTATTTTCTGTATTTAAGAGTCTCTTATGGTTTGTTTCCCCTCTCTGTTTTTATATTACTTTTCCTTCCCTTCCCCTATGTTCATCTGTTTTGTTTTTTAAATTCCACTTATGAGTGAAATCATATAGTATTTCTCTGTCTCTGACTGTTTTATCTCGCTTAGTACAATACATTCAAACAGGTGTTGTGGCCATTCTGGAGAACGGCATGGAGGCTCCTGAAAACACTAAAAATAGAACTAGCCTATCATTTGTTAGCCTTTTCTATTGAATTTACTTAAATACACCATAAATTACTATTTTTACTCTAGCAGCATTATTTAATAAGTAATTTATATAATTTGTGCGTGTCAATATTCTACTATGGCATGCCATCACATCCTTAAATTTGCTTTTTCAGAGTAAGGAGACAGTAAATTAAAATAAATGAAAATCTACCTGATCGCTCATAGAAACAAAGTGAGCTCTCTTCAAATATGAAATGAAACAAATTATCTTTTATTATAAGGCAAATCCAGTTGGCCGTCTTGAAACCATGTTTCTGTCCATGCAGAAGCCTTGAAGAAAACTGTATCTGCAATCCCAGGTCTCTTCATTGGGGAACATAAAGAGGATTTATATAGAGTATTAAATGAAAACTTCCGACAAATCCTCTTTAGGTGAGTTTCTTCCTCCCAAAGTTTTCCACTCTTAACAAGAACAAGAGTCTCCAATTCCCCCCACTGCTATTGATGCAGTCTCTTTATGGGCATGTTTTTCAGTAATAAAAATTATTTTCTCTCTGCCTATATACCACTCACCTGCACTTTTGATGAATATATATCTCTATCCCCAATCACCTTGCTCACCACCCCACTGCTTGGAAAATTCTGGTGGACAAAGTTCTTTATCCTGCAAGCCTCTATAAAGAGGTATATGCAAGCTACTATTAGGAATTCAGCTATTTTTATATCCTGAAAACAGCTATGACATTCCTACTGTTCACGACACACAAATTGGTATCTGCCAAACCATACTGACTAAAGCTTCTAAGAGGTAGGGCTCATTCTATAACAAGCCAAAAGATCAAGAGCATTCACAACTAAAAAATATGAAACCACTTTTATAAAAAAAATTCTCTTTTGGAAATCTTGTCTAACTATAAGATATATTTCTTTTGTCAATAAATCTCTTTTCTTTCCAGAGAATCATGAGAAATAATATCGTGATTAGGTACCAAATTTTAGAGTTTGCTTGTTTTTTGTTTTTTACAGTTTTTCACTTTGCTCAACACTTTTGATTCATGGATGATCTTCTCCTTACCCCTACCCTGTTAAAACACACACACACACACACACACACACACACACACACACACACCCCTAAACACACAGCATAGGCATGAAGAAGGCATGTTTCAATAAAGAGCCACAAAATCATAATAATCGTGAATAATACTGTGATTCTCATATACTCAAGATTATTGCTCGAACACTAGAGGCATTTACAGACACAATCCTAGGGTTAAGACACTACAGAGAGACTGAACAATATATTTTTAAAAATTCTAATTAAGCCAGATGTTAACAGGCAGTATAACTCCAAAGCAATGCAACTTCAAAAAGAGACAAAGACTATTTGTAGCAAATCTGTGGATCAAACAAACCACTGAAACATTTTTCATGTGTGATAAACCTTGAAGAATGAATGCTACCTATACAGGTAGGAATCAGAGGAAATACATTTCAGAAGAGAGAAACATAGTTTATCAATTATATTCTGATAATGATGGGTATTCAGAGTGTCATTTGAAAAAATATATGTGATTTCCTAGTGCTTTGGTAAGATCCTAAAAAGATAATGATGGACACATGTGACCAGGGTCCCAAAGTACAAAGATGGGTATGAAAAAGAATTTGAGCTCTAAGAAAATTCATAAATAATCCATTTTCTTAAAATTGTATTCAGTAATAACCTACAGTTATCTGCATGAATTTTGCATACAGCAATTATTTGATAATCAGGAGTAAATTGTGTCTTTTTGGTCATGCAACAGATTTAGCTGATCAACTTTGCTGTTTCTTTGCCCCTTAAAATCTAAGCATAACACTAGTAATATCTAACAGGTATTAATAATTCTGTGTTAAATATTGGCATTATTGAGCTCCATCTTTCCAAAGTCCCTACAGCTAAATTTCATTATCCCCATTTTACGGACACAGAAACAGAGACCCCAACAGCTTGAGTAATCTGGCCCCAAGTCACAGAGCTACCATGTTAGTAGAGTCAAGTTACAATAGCCTGTCTGATTTTACAACTCATCTTCTGAATAATAAAGCTATAAATTATGCTCTCCTGACCACGCATAGATTAAAAAAAATGTGAACGTTAAGAGCCCATTTAAATATGTGCTAAAACCAATTTAAATATTTTAAATATTAACACTTTATTAATATATCAAATCTTGTTTTATTATCACAACTGTTGCTTAAGGTAGATAGATCTCACCTTGGAATAATCAGACAAGAATAAAAGTATCATCAGTCTGTTCTTATGTTGATCTGTTATTTCTGAACATGATAAATTCAGTTTCTATCCCTGAAGTCATCTAGTTAAAGAGCCTGAATTTATTGTTTTTTTTTTTTAAGTTTATTGAGAGAGAGAGAGAGAGAGAGAGAGAGAGAAAGAAAATGAATGAGCAGGGAAGGGACAGAGGCGGGGGGTGGGGGACAGAGAACCCCAAGCAGGCTCCGTGCTGTCAGCACAGAGCCCGACGCAGGGCTCGAACTCATGAACTGTAAGATCAAGCAAGACCTGAGCTGAAATCAAGGGTTTTGATGCTCAACCAACAGAGCCACCCAGGTGCCCCAAGCTTGAAATTATTGCTAATTTCATTAAGTTCTACTATAACATCTGCAGTTCATGTTAATATAATTCTTAGTTATAATGTAATTGGAGGGAAAGACTGCTAATGCTGGCTGGTGCTGAGTATCTGGGCTGATCCCAGATAGGAAAATAATATGTATATCAGTTTGGTCAAATCCCTTTGGGGGGCCAGTTTGGCTACAGATTATGAAAAAGGTTTGTCTCCCCTCTACACATCTCGATAACCCTCCATCTTCTCCCCATGCCCTAAAGAAAGGGAGAGAATAAAATCTATAAAAGGGTTCCAAGGTACTCCACATAAGAAAGTAGCAGAAATGCCATATACTCAAGGGTTCCTGGAAGTCCAGGAGTGAGGAAGTAGGAAGAAGGTGCCTAGAAAGTAAGAGAAGAAAACCCATAAGGGGGTTAAAAGTGGAGCCCTGGGGATGTGTCCATAGCCAGTTGCTATAGAGGGGGTTTTACCAACAATGCAGTGCCTAGAAACCAGATTGAACCACATAAAGTTGCAGACATTACATTATACTTTGACGTACTAAACTAGCCATTTCAGGATCTCAGTCAGGTAAGCATCTGACTTCAGTTCAGGTCACGATCTCATGGTTCCTGGGTTCAAGCCCTGCATAGGGCTCTGTGCTGACAGCTCAGAGCCTGGAGCCTGCTTCAGACTCTAGGTCTCCCTCTCTCTCTGTCCCTTCCCTGCTCTCTCACTCTCTCTCTCTCTCAAAAATAAATAAACATTAAAAAAAATAGCAATTTCATATGACTTAATAAATTGATGTTTAAGATTAGATTTGTTATAATTAATCACATATCTTTAGTAAATTATAGCATCTATATACAATTTGCAAAGCTTAATGACCTTTTCAGAAATTGAAAGGAAGTAGGGGCTTCCGATAAATGGGGCTAGAAGCTTGATATACAGGTAAATATATGTGTGCACACATATACGTTTATGTATATACTTAGCATGTAGTGACTCACACATAGAGATAGTATATAGTTTTTTAAAAAATAATACAGTAGATATGCATTTATCATCTCAGCTTAAAAACCACAAAGTGCCAGGGTACCTGGGTGGCTCAGTTGATTAAGCGTCCGACTTTGGCTCAGGTCATGATCTCACAGCTCGTGAGTTCAAGCCCTGCATCGGGCTCTGTGCTGACTGCTCAGAGCCTGGAGCCTGCTTCGGATGCTGTGTCTCCCTCTCTCTCTGCCCCTCCCCTGCTCGTCCTCTGTCTCTCTCTGTCTCAAAAATAAGTAAAAACATTAACAAAAAAATTTTTTTAAAAACGCACAAGGTGCCTTATTTGAATATGAATTAAAGGTTGACTCTAGATGGTGGCACTCCTTAGGAGTGTCTGATTTAAAATAACATAAGGCAAATTTCAATCTGTGGTTTGCGGTAGAGACCTATTTTTAAAATCCTCTATGGAATTTCTCTTCCTCCTCAGTTTGACAGGGAGAAAAAGATTTGGAAGAAAAGCTTTTTGTCTCAACGTTCACACCTGATGCTCTATATGTTCTTTTTAAAGGCGTGCAGCCTTGGAAAAACGTGTTTGCTGAGCCCTGGCTGAAGTCGGGCACCCAGGGGCAGCACAGGGGCGCGGCTTTGCCCTCGAGGACTCAAGGGGATTGCGCTGTCACTTTCTGCCAAGTCAGATAAATAAAAAGGAAAAACGAGGTATGTAGGTACCGCACAAGGGCAAACTATGGCAATGAATTCATCAGGCATCTATTATGGAGAAAATAAATTTGAAATACGCTTTGAAAAGAATAGTTTCAGAGGGAAAATATGAGAGGTGATATATTATTTATATCTGGTTTTGTACTTCTCTTTCTCCATTGAATTTCTCACTAGATAAAACTCAGAAAATTCAAAATAAATCTGGATTTGAATCAGTTCGTATGAGAGATTCAGTGTTCCCATATGACTGTTTGGGTAATAAAGCAATATATTAGCCGATATAAAATTGGCTCACTTTATTAATTCACACTAGATAATTTTTAGGCGCATGGATGAGTTATCTTAATTGATCTTCCAACAATCATGTGAGAAAAGTACTACGATTATGTTTGTTATATAGGTAAGGACACAACACCAAAAACACTTAGACCAGTCAGTCAAATGGATAAGAGGTAGGGTTGGGATTGTGTCCTGAGCAGCTGAGCTCCAGAGGCTTCATTATAACCACTACTTTCTAGCATCTTACTGTAAATTGTGGTGTATCTTTTTAGTGTATAATATATTAAATTTTTCGGATACATATAAATGTTAAATTCAAACAGTAAAATTTATCATCCTTAGAACTACAAAGCAACAGGCCATCATCTCCCTGGAAGCATTTATATCTCAAAGGGAATATTTTACATATATATGTACGTGTACATGTGTATATGTGTTCATAGTGTGCATGTGTGTGCATGCGTGCATAGAGATATCATGTATATAAATGTGTACACTTACATATAAAGGAAAACTATACATATAAACCCTTTACATAAAGGGTAAAGACAGCAAGCAACTAATTTCAATACCCTCAAAACATTTTAAAGCCCTCCCGGAAATGTAGAATCTGTCTGAAAATTAGTCATGACGGTATTTGTTTGCTTGCAAAGAGATCTTGTTCGTTTTCAGTTTTCAGAATCTGTCTACTGATGACCTGGGCTTGATTATATAGCTAACTTCATATCAGCTACATACTAATTCATAGTTTTCAATAGTTGTGAAAAATTATTTTTCACTATTGTCCTTCTCCCACATTTATGTGTGATTTGGAAGTTTATAGAAATATTCAATGTGCCATTAAATATTTTAAAGAATTTAGGGGCGCCTGGGTGGTGCAGTCGGTTAAGCGTCTGACTTCAGCCAGGTCACGATCTCGCGGTCCGTGAGTTCAAGCCCCGCGTCGGGCTCTGGGCGATGGCTCAGAGCCTGGAGCCTGTTTCCGATTCTGTGTCTCCCTCTCTCTCTGCCCCTCCCCCGTTCATGCTCTCTCTCTGTCCCAAAAATAAATAAACGTTGAAAAAAAAATTTAAAATATTTGAAAGAATTTAAAGTATGGGAATATTCAAAACATGTGAGGAAACATGTCAAGGGCACATCGCCTGTCTTGTGTGTCCTCAGCTCACTTCCCATGTGACTTGTTCCAGAACCCTGATCTCTGTGCGGTGTCCAGCGGTGTTGGGAGAGGCAGGCACTACATCTAGGATAAGATGGTAAATGACGCTCGTCAGTATGGGCAGTTCTGCTGACAGGGACTGTCCACCGCGGGCATGTGATCTCAGTCCGATCAGAGAGCATCTGGGGCTTGACTGAAAACTGGGTCATATGCAGTCTCTCTCGATTCTGTACTTGAAAATGTGGTGTGCATATATCACTCCTACAGATCGCACTACATGGAGGAAACCAGCCTGAAGTCAATGTGGGTTGTCAGAAAAGGGCTAAGCAAGAACATCACAGAGAATGAGAGTCAGACCCCACATCAAGCAGTCTCTGATATCCACCCAAATTCTCGATCTTCACATTATTAATGTGCTTCTCCTATTGTTTAAACCTGTTTGGTGGGGCTTATATTATTTGCAACCCAAACCGTCATGAATGTTAAAAGAAACATTAAGAATATTGAAGATCTATATTTCAGAGGATTCAGGAATGAAGTTGCCTTCATTTAAATATCAGTTTTCATGTTCAGTGCAAAAAAATATTAGCAATGCATTTATTTTTTTTTTATTTTTCCACCTTGAGATATAATTGACATACAGCATTGTGTAAGCCTAAGGTGTACAATATGATCATTTGATGTACGTAATCAAAAATAATAACCATATTAACCATTATAAGGTTGATGTACATAATCAAAAATAATAACCATAATAACCATTATAAGGTTGCCAACAATGCATTTTAGTTTATATTATTTTAAAGTTTATTTTTCAGAAAGAGGGAGAGAAAGAAGGATCAGAGGAGGGACACAGAGGGACAGAGAGAGAGACAGAGAGAGAGAATCCTGAGCAGACTCCGCACTGTCAGTGCAGAGCCCAACATGGTGCTCCAAGTCAGGAACTGTGAGATGATGACCTGAGCCAAAATCAAGAGCCAGAGGCTTAAGTGACTGAGCCCCCTGCCAAGTGTTCCCCAACAATGCATTTTAAAGGGCCAGTTTAAGGTTGTTAATATCCAAGAATTTCAGCCTTGAAATAATATTTAAAATGAAGCACGCATTAACCAAAAAAACCCAAAAAACAAAAAACAAAAAACTTAATAGACTGTCCCTAATACACAAAGCACTGTGCTAGAATGGCAAAATGGACACACAGATAACTAAAACACAAAACCTCTAATTCACTCAATCATATAATCTCCTTAGCTATAAATGAGTATTTCGACCCTTCATTGGCTTCCCTCACAGACATGTCAACTCTCAAGCTTGGCCTTCCTTCTTCCCCATCTTCTTTTCTTCCAGGATTCAAAAACATCCATTGAGCAACTACTCTTTGTGAAAGAATACACTACTTACTGAGAAAGCTGAAATGAATAAGCTCATTAATTGGTATGAAAGAAAGACAACAATCAAGAATTAGATCAAATGTCTGGTCTTGAAAAAAAATACCCAAGTAAACATTTGTAAGGCTTTGGTTTTGTTTTATTTTTTATTTTTATTTTTTTTTAAATTTTTTTTTCAACATTTATTTATTTTTGGGACAGAGAGAGACAGAGCATGAACGGGGGAGGGGCAGAGAGAGAGGGAGACACAGAATCGGAAACAGGCTCCAGGCTCTGAGCCATCAGCCCAGAGCCCGACCCGGGGCTCGAACTCACGGACCGCGAGATCGTGACCTGGCTGAAGTCGGGTGCTTAACCGACTGCGCCACCCAGGCGCCCCTGTTTTATTTTTGATTAAAAGAAAATAAAATATAATTTCCCCCATATAAAAAAATACCTTTTTAAATTAATGGCAATCCAAGCAGCAATTACCAAAACTTTCAAAAAAAACAGGCTTCAAATCATTAAGATTATATCATACATACCAATTTTATCGTTATGAGATTTTGTTGTTATAATTCATTAACAAAATAATGCAGGTTGGAAGCTACTAATACAGTTGAAGGAAAAGATTAAACAATATACCCCAAATATCTAAAAATTAAACTGTTTAAAATATATAAACTAGAATTTATTGCAGTTGGAAAGCAAAAGCACATGAAAGAAAAATGTATTTCAATGCAATGAAATTTTAAAATTCAATTTGAATATGGTCATGAAGTTTCAAATTTATATAATAAATGCCTTATTTTAATAGAGCAATCTAACTTGTTCTGAAAATAAAATTTCCATCCACACTTTAACTTCTGCAAAACCAGAATAAGGAGATAACTCATTTGTGATTAGATTGTCACAAAGAAACAGACTTTAGAAATTCACACACACTAGGACACTTGATTATCTTGTTAAGATAATGAATATCAAGAAACCTACCTACTGGTAGGCAATTGTTTGTGTGACAGCACAGTGGATGGAATCAGAAACATCACAGTGACCCATTGGACTGACACATGGGTCCAATGACCCATGGGTATACCCAGCATGCGTAAGGCTGGACGAGAATTTGCGATGTTTTGTAAGTAGTCTAAGCACTAAATATTCTCAAAAACTGAGAACAGAAATTCACTTGATAATTGATAATGTACATTTAATGACTGATAATGTAAATCTACTGTTTAGAGGGCCTTTATGTTTTATAAGACTGACCAGGGCAGTCCCTCGACATTTCGTTTCACAGCCCTCTCTTTTTAAAGAGCTGCTTTTTTTTTTTTTAAACAAAAAATCCCTAGTATAATTTACAATTGTTTATATTATTTTTTGATTTGGGGAAAAAAAAGATTCCATAAAATACGGTACAACTCTCCCAAAACCCAATTCTGAATGATTTCTAACACTGTACAATCAGACATATTTTTCAGAGCATATGGTGCTTCTTAGTAAATTTGTCTAACAGTCATTTGCATTTATTTTAGATTCATTATGTTTCCTTGGAGAAGTTATATCCATGCAACTTCAACAGTAAGTAAGTAAACAAACATACAAATATGAGTAAAATACTCTATGAAATATTTTGTTAACACAATAAAGAGACATAGATCATAGGTTTTGAAATTTTCTGTTTTTAAAAATACTTGCCAGGGGCGCCTGGGTGGCGCAGTCGGTTAAGCGTCCGACTTCAGCCAGGTCACGATCTCACGGTCCGTGAGTTCGAGCCCCGCGTCAGGCTCTGGGCTGATGGCTCATGATGGCTCAGAGCCTGGAGCCTGTTTCCGATTCTGTGTCTCCCTCTCTCTCTCTCTGACCCTCCCCCGTTCATGCTCTGTCTCTCTCTGTCCCAAAAATAAATAAACGTTGAAAAAAAAAATTAAAAAAAAAAATACTTGCCAAAACCCTTACAAAGAAAAAATAAATAAATATAAGAACAATCAACTCTCCCGCTAGAAAGGTGACAGGGTGTGAATGATAGAAGACGCCTGAATTCTATTTGCCTGACTCCTTCGAGGCCCTTCTAGGAAACTTTAGTGGTGTAAGCAATGGAGAACTACTAATGTGGTTCAGTAAACAACTTGCATGTTTTACGTGTTATTATTTTGATCCCCACAAAAACATATGAGGCACCTTTGATAATCCCAATTTAGATCAGAAATCAAGGATATGAGAGGGTGGGTCCTGGCACATGTACACAACAAGACACGGAACTAGCTGGCTGTGCAGCTATGGAAAGAGCATGGAAAAAGCAGTATGTGTTTACCGCTAATCCCATATCACTTAAATATGGTTTGTGGTGTATTTTGGAGTCTCAATTCTTTTTAATGTTTTATTACTGTTTTCAGGTAACCACAATACCCCTCAAATATTTCATACCAATTACTCACAATCTTGGAACTGGAACCTAAATTCTAGGAAAATGACATTTTGTAAAGCTTTGATGACTTTGTGCTTGGGTCCACTGCAACTATCTTTGCTCTCATCTCTTTAGTAACCGAAACTACTGTCAGAGAACAGGAACCAAATTTCCTTCTCTGATTTTATGAATTCTGGGTAACTACAGAACTCAATTTAAATATCTTGACATTAAAACCTGCCTGGGCCAAAGCAATCTTGAGAGAGAAAAAGAACAAAGCTGAAGGGATCACAACCCCGGTTTCAAGATATACTACAAAGCTCTAGTTATCAAAACAGTATGGCACTGACACAAAAAGAGCCACCTAGATCAATGGAACACGATGGAGAGCCCAGAAATAAACCCACACCTATCTGGCCAATTAACCTACAACAAAGGAGGCAAGAAAATACAATGAGGAAAAGACAATCTCTTCAACACATGGTGCTGGGAAAACTGGACAGCTACATGCAAAAGAATGAAACTGGACCACTTTCTTACACCACACACAAAAATAACCTTGAAATGGATACAAGACCTACATGTGAGACCTGAAACCAGGGGCTCATAAGAAAAAGCAGAGGCAGGAACCTCTTGGATATTGGCCTTAGCAACATATTTATGGATACATCTCCTCGGGCAAGGGAAACAAAAGCTAAAACAAATTACTGGGACCATACCAAAATAAATAGCTTCTACACAGCAGAGGAAATCATCAACAAAACCAAAAGGCAAACTACTGAATGGGAGAAGTATTTGCAAATGATTTATTTGATAAGGAGTTAATATCCAAAGTATATAAAGAACGTAAACAACTCAACACCAAAAATATAAATCATGCAATTTAAAGGAAAAAAAAAAAAGGGTAGAGGACCTAAGTAGATACTTTCCAAACACTACAAAGAGATGATTCAAGTTCCTAAGCATTTATTATATTAGATAGCTTATCACATTTTTTGTCATCTTCTTCTCATTTGTTTATTTTCACATTAGGATTGCATAGACCAAAGTATAATGTTTAAAGAAGGCAATATGTGTACTTATATTCGTTTGAAAAGTGTGTTTTCTAATATTAGCTAAAACAGATCGCTTTTAGTATTTGTATAAAATATCATTGCCCATTTTATTGTTTACAACTTGTGTCCTCCAGTCTATGGAAGCTTTTTTAAAACATCATAAAGATGGCATTTATTACAATTAGTCATAAACTTGTGAATTTAGTTTATCAGCTCCTTTTGTGACCTTTTCATTTAGTCTGCTTTTTAAGCTTCTTCCTTCTTCCTTCCTTAAATCTTTTTTTTAAATCTGAAATAGCATAGAATTTGCCTCATCATTACTGGATTCTTTATGTATACATTTCTAACTTAATATTCATTTTAATTGTTGTTTTGCATTTTTTTTAATTTTTTTTTCCAACGTTTATTTATTTTTGGGACAGAGAGACAGCATGAACGGGGGAGGGGCAGAGAGAGAGGGAGACACAGAATCGGAAACAGGCTCCAGGCTCTGAGCCATCAGCCCAGAGCCTGACGCGGGGCTCGAACTCACGGACCGCGAGATCGTGACCTGGCTGAAGTCGGACGCTTAACCGACTGCGCCACCCAGGCGCCCCTGTTTTGCATTTTTTAACTGCTGTTTCTGTTTTAACTTCTACCAAGACTACTGGAAGCAGCTCCTGTTCACTTACCATCCAATAACAGAAATATATCTATCTATCCACTTATCTATCCATCCATCCATCCATCCATCCATCCTGTTTATCTCTGTTTCTCTTCACCTAGTTTTTCTAGTTCACTAGGATGTGTCTAGGAAATTATTCACATTTACTCTGCCTGGGGTTTTTGGTGCCTCTTGAATGTGAGGTGCCTTCCCTCATCAGATCTAGAAATCCTCATCCGTTTCCCTTCACATTCTATTCCTCCCCAGTTTTGTCTGCTCTCCACTTGTAGATCCCGACTGAGCACTAAAACCACCTTCAATCCAGTTCTCATCTTTGAGTGGTCCAGAATCAGGCAGAGTGTATTATCTGAAACCTCAAACCATGTGACAACAGTCCTGACTAGGAGCTGGGTTTGATGACTTTAGGAAGGAAACCTGTCACTTGAGTAAAACCTTAAACATCAAGGTATTTGTTTATTTCTCACCGTCACTATGTGTGGGTGCAGGGGCAGGGACATAGTTCAGACTGGTGAATCCAAATATGGACTTTAAATCACTTCCTTATTTTGTATCCTATACTTTATCTTTCCATTCTGCAGGGCCCAGATTCTCAGCCTCTCAGTGTCTGTAGGTTAAGGCAGTCTATGTGTCCCGTCGCACTGTACATTGTGACTTCCTCCAGCCAACTTAATCATTTGGGACTACCCTACAGTATATCTTTGCAAATAGATTCGTTTTAGTGACTATACTCTTATGTATGTATGTATGGATGGATGGATGGATGGATGGATGGATGGATGGATTTTCAACTCAAAAAGTAGCTTAAGAGGGTATTGGTACTCCTTGTGGAAATTTACTTATTTGAAAATACACACACATATGCATACAAACCATACACACACACATACACACAGTGTGCCAAGTCATATTCAAGTATGGAGAATGTACTTATTCAAATAACCCTTGTATATCAAGTCGTAGTGGAGGTCAAAATCAGGATAGAGCAGTTGGAGGGCAGATTTTGAGAGAACTGGTGGAAAATGGATCAGATCGGAGAAGAAGCTATTTTCCAAGACAAAGCCCAGAAACGTAAACTGTCAAATGCCAAGAAATCCTTTGGAAAATGCAGACATTGTTAAGAGACAGGACGGAATAGAATTCCAAATCTGGGCAAGCTAAAAACACACAGCAATGAGTTAATGAGAAGAATCATCAATGGAATGGAAGTTGAAGATTCATGATGATAGTAACGTAACAAAACCAAGTCTTGCCCTACTTATGTTACATAGATTATTTAATTGAATACTCACTAAAATCCCAACACCAATATCTTTAGTCTCTGTTTTCTTTACAAAGAAGCTGAGTTAAAGAAGTTAACTATGCTTTTCATGAGATATAATTAGAAAGAGCTGATGCACAGATGATTCTTTGCAGATGTATACATGACCATATAGGGGTCCTGACAGTCTTAGTACATTGTGAATAAAAGGTTTATAAAATGTTTCATCCTTTCATATACACGGGGATGCAGAAATCAAAAACAACAAAGACTGAATAGAAAGTTTTTGTGATAACTAAATATTTGTTTACTTTGAAATAAAAGGAAGGTAAATTCGCAAACTGTACCCTTTTATTGGAGACTATGAAATATAGCTTATTAAAAGCTCTGAGAATTTATGCAGCATCTGTCTGTGTAACTTCATCTATCTTTGTGTGTCCTAAGCCTATGTGAATGGGGAACACTTTGTGAAGGACATATTGCTTCTTAAAGAATAGTATTTAGGGGCGCCTAGGTGGCTTGGTCGGTTAAGCGTCCGACTTCAGCTCAGGTCATGATCTCACGGTCCATGAGTTCGAGCCCCACGTCCGGCTCTGTGCTGACAGCTCAGAGCCTGGAGCCTGTTTCAGATTCTGTGTCTCCCTCTCTCTCTGCCACTCCCCTGTTCATGCTCTGTCTCTCTCTGTCTCAAAAATAAATAAACGTTAAAAAAATTTAAAAAAAAGAATAGTATTTATTATACACACACACACACACACACACACACACACACACACACATACACATTTAGAAAGTGCCCTCTAAATTATCTTCCAGTTCACCTAATGATCATGGTGATGTTTTGACATAGGGACCACAATGTAGGAATAAACAAATTTATCTATATATTTAATATTCTCAACTTTGAAAGAATAAGTGGAAAATAAATAGTACAATCAAAACAAGTTACTTTCAACTTCCTTTCAATTTCCATCCAGTGTTGTTTGCACAAAGTTTTTTTTAAATAGGTAATATATAGTACATATTTACATAAACCATCATCGCTAATTAGAAATTTTGAGATGATCAACAAGATATTTATGTTCCAATCTGTTACCATTTTAGTCACTTGATCAAGGTTCCTGGCAAAATTCAAATCTCTCTTCATCCTTTTAGTGTTACATTGGATTGGTCTCCAGTCAGGTGAATGACAAATTAGATCTGAATGTTAAATAGAAAGGAAGGAGAAACAATCCCCTAGGGACAGCAGTATTGTTTCAGTTCTTTGTAGTAATTTAAGAAAGAACATCAGTTAGTTCCAGATGCCTTATTTAAACTATTATGCCAATTCAAAGCTTCCTGAATAAAACTTAAAAAGAAAAAAATGCAATTCCTAGCAATAATCATTTGTGAAATAACAAAGCTTGACAATATTCTTTGTAAGTTTCTATTTCTTGCTTTGAAGTTCCAATTTATTTTCATTTGTCTTACATTTTAAATGTTATTGAACATGATTTGAAAGGACACTTTGTGCTGAATACCTGCTCAGCGTGGATGATTATTTGTGAACGTGTTGTTTAATCAATAGTATTGGCCCATTCTCTTTCTAAAAGCACGAAATCATTGCACAAAAAAATTGTTATCAACAAATGGGTGTCATTTGTCTTCAACAACACTAATTTAAAAATAATAACAGGATTCATATAAATATATTATACCACTCAGAGTAGATGGATATAATAATACGAAGAAAAGTTCTTCTCACAGCCTTAGAATCGGAGGTCATTGCAAAAAAGAAAATATCCAGGCATATAAACTACTATATATAACCATATATTTTTACCTTAATGGGCCAATAAAGTGTAAGGTGGTATAAAAATTAAAACTGAAGACTACCTTTGCCTTATAAGCAACTACTGATTTCATACACACAGGCTCACAGACCAAATTAAAAGATGGTAAATTGGAAGATGGGTTTTCTGCTCTCCTGTGCTTTTTCACCAGGATAATGGAAATGTCTTACATGCCTCAGGCATTTTTCATTTAAACAGCATCTGTTTAATTGTGTCTATACATGTTGACCTACCCAGCATCTCTATCAGGGACAAACAACAGGCATTACATCTGATAGTTAAGGAGGTGTGCCTAAAATTACATGACTTGTCTAGCAGAGGAGCTAAAATAAAACTGATGTCTTTCAACAACTTTCCCTGAGACTTGGAACGGAATCATCTCTTGCTAGCCAGAAGTCACAAGTGGCTGGTGTGTGTCCTCTGGGAAGTAGTCCTGCAACCAACCCTCTTCCCACTAGCTTAGAAGGCAAGAGAGAATCATGTAAAAATGGAGGTCTGCCTCTCTGTATAGGAAGTCCCTGCCTGCCCGTTCTACTCCAGAGAGTAAAGTATAAATGTGAGGACTCCAAACTGAGAAACACATCCATAAACTTGTCCTGGATAAGTGAACTCTTGTTGTGCCTTTTCTAAGGCAAATGCAAAAAACTACTTTGAAAAGGCTCTGCCTACCATTGAAGAACCAGAAGTCTATCGTGGAAAGTGGTTCCACTGTACAGAAGATGCAGAAGGCACAACCTCACAGGTGGTTAACAATGGAGAAGAATCTATCCTCTGAGAACTGGAAATGAAATAGTCGACCAGTCAGTTGATAGAGAGATAGATGGATGTATTTGTGTGAAAGTCTAGGTCTCAAAGGAGCAAGGGAACACTAGAATAAGAAGATTATGCAGAAGAAAAGAGGGTCTGGGAGAACGCCTTGGTGAATTCCAACATTTAAGGTTGTGCAGGAGATTGGTTTTTATCAGCAACAGAGAAAGAAAACCACCATACGTGGTGTTAGGGAACCCATTACAGGACCATGTTTAAAGAAGGTAAGTGTGATCCAAACTGTCCAGTTCTGCTGAGAGTTCTGATAAGAAGTCAGAGAAGTGTCTCTTGTACTTGACAGTACAGACACAGCTGGGAAAATGGCACTGACAGCAGATTGGTGGCTGGAGGGCAAGCTTGCGGTAAGAAAGCGGTGGCAGGCATTGCACACAATGTAGCTGCGGAGTTTTGCTCCCAAGGAAAAAAGTGGACAGAGGCTGGAGCCTCTTAAAAAATGCCCGATACAAGAACATACTTGAATGCAGCTGGGAATGGTCTGGTAAAGAGAGAGAGATTTGTAATACAGAAATGAAAGAATCTACATTAAAAATCTATTGAATTTTGTAATTGAATAAGATGAATTTTATTTTGTCATGAACATATCAACTGTTCCTCCTCCAACAAAATAAAAAAAAATAAGAACTTATACCAATAACTGAAAAATATTTCTTATTTATAGCTGTTCTAAAAATAACATTTTTTCAAACACTTTTCCATCTGGAAGACAACTGGTCTCTTGTACATAATTGTGCTGCTATTTAAATTCGCGCTCATTTAAAGGACTAAGATTATAAACCTAAATGTCAAAAATATGATATCAAACTTCTAAAAGAATCTCAGATGTTGAATGTTTTAAAAACTTAAAAATATATAGCTTTAAAAAGTCTGTTTTCTTATTATTCAAAGAATATTTTATTACCTGAATTTGGCTTCACTAAGCCCTTTGTCATTCCCAATTAATGTGAAAGTATGTACAACAAATCTCATCTTTCGAAAGCAAATCCTTAACGGCAAGGATAGGATTTTAAATTGTGAATTTGGGCAAATAACTTCAGATGTCCAAAATAGCATTCTAGCATCTACAAAGCAGTTGCTAGATACAAAGAATCTTTTTAAAAAAAGACTGATTTTTCTATAATATAAAAATATTAGAAAGCCATATAGAAAGCAGAGTATAAATATTCTTCATAGTTTATAAATACAGTAAATTTAAAATAAAAAAAATTAAAACACTATACACATACAGTAACAATTTCTGGGAGTTCATATGCATTTATTCATTTTCCTATATTCAGATTATAAAAAATAGAATATATATGAACGCAAGTATTACTAAAACTGGCATTTAAAAGATCGTCATCTTTATCAGACAATCCTTAAATAGACTAGAAATATTTATAAAATGAACGTGTATGTACATACAGTTATATATGCATAAAACCTATAATCATAATTTTCCTGGGAAAGGAACCATTATCACTCTAAATTAATATATAATTGTCATTTATTTGCTATGTACTTTTAAAGGAAAAAAATCTAAGCTATCACCTTTATATAGATGTTTGCTATTAGTGTCTCTTCTATTGCCTTTTGTGTCTCTTTTCTTGGGTTACATTTCCATGGATTATATATGACGACATGTATTTTGGCGTGGGGCACTACAAATAAATCATTTAGAAATAAAAGAGTAATGTGTATAAATTACACTCAAGCTAATACCCTTTTTCTAAGAACTAAGGAAAACAAGGTTGGGTGGTTTTATGAGGCACATCTAATGCGTCAGGGCAGAGATAGTTGTCGTAGGTTTCATAGTTAGGGTATATTATGAGAAAGGGGCTTGGGGGTTATCTTCACTTTGGGCAAAATAAAATCTTTGTGAAGATGTTTAGAGTTTGCTGTTGTTCTTTAAATCTGTATATTGCATGAATTTCATGGTTTAGGGGGTCCATCTAATGCTCTGCCAGCGAAATGGTATCTGTCATAATTTTCACTGTCCCTGTATGGAAGGGACAAGTTTGAAGGTAGAGTATGGCGATGGGTCTGGTTTTTATAACAAAACAAGGCACTATTTTTATCGCAGGATGGTTGGTGACGTTTAAATCTGTTGTCCCTCAAAATGAACAAATTGGTGTTTTCACAGAATAAAAAAAAACCTTTTAGGGGCGCCTGGGTGGTTCAGTCGGTTAAACGTCCGACTTCAGCTCAGGTCACGATCTCGCGGTCCGTGAGTTCGAGCCCCGCATCAGGCTCTGGGCTGACGGCTCAGAGAGCCTGTCTCCCTCTCTTTCTGCCCCTCCCCTGTTCATGCTCTGTCTCTCTCTGTCTCAAAAATAAATAAAACGTTAAAAAAAAAAACTTTTAGAATCATACAAACACAATGAATAAATTGGTGTTTCCGCAGAATAAAACCTTTTAGAATCATACAAATACTGGAATACTCTATTTCATCATAGGGCAAAAGGGAAGATAGTGTGAAACCACTTCCATCTTAATAATACTGAATGGAGCCTCCTGGTAGAACTATTTCTATCCTGCAGTCCACACTGTCCATCTCATAAGACCACCACTCTGATTCAAGCAGAATCATTAATTTTACAGAAATTATCTTCCCTAGTAAATCATCACATGTTCCAAAGTTAGCCAATTATTTTAACCCAGAATAAGATAAATTGGATAAAGATAAAAATTCTAGTAACTTTTGGGCGCCTGGGTGGCTCAGTCGGTTAAGCCGACTGACTTTGGCCAGGTCATTCAGCCAAAGCTGACTTTGGCTCAGGTCATGATCTCACGGTTTGCGGGTTTGAGCCCTGTGGTCGAGCAGAGCCTGGAGCCTGCTTCAGATTCTGCATCTCCCTCTCTCTCTGCCCCTCCCCCATTCATGCTCTGTCTCTCTCTCTCATTCTCTCTCTCAAAAAAATAAACATTAAAAAAATTCTAGTAACTTTTGAATCCTCAAGTTTTTTTTTACTTTTTATTATTTTAGTTTATTATGTTTTATTTATCTATTAAGTTATTCATTCTGAGTTCCATTTAGTATATATTTGGATACATATCCCTTATTGATAGATCCCTAAAATCAAACCATTTTCCAAAGGGCTTATCTCTAATTGGTTCATGGATTTACTCTTCCCCAGTTACTCAGCTGCTGCAACTGCATTTCAATTCACTACTCTTGATTCCTACTTTTTTTTCCTCTTTTCTTTTTTTCTCTTTATTCTTAATTTTTCTCTTAAGTCATTCATTATTGACATCCAGGGCTACTAATGCTGATTTAATTCTCTTCTTTCCTACTGAATAATCATAACGACATTTCTAAAGCTGAATTATATGTGATAATTCAACAAGTAAACAGATTGCAGTTCAATACAAAATAAATGGTATGATTTTCCATAAAAAGTGTGGAAATTATAATTAGTTCTGGAGTAAAAAAGAAACACTGGTATCCAAGGTCAGACTATGCTTTTTCCATATGTCATTATTCTCATCCAGAATTGTTTATCAACATCTATTTTAACTTAATGGTTTACCTATGAAATTTATAGACTTCAAGTGGCCTGTTCAATGTCATAAAACTATATATGGTAGAACTTCACTGAGATAAAATTCCAGTGCTCTTTTTGGTAAAGATTCCATAAGGATCTTTTGAAAAGAAAAACCAGAGAAGGATTAGAAGTCTCCATTTTTACCATAGGAAATTTATTGGGGAATATTCATTAATTTAAATTTCCCTAGATGTGATTTCATGCCATCCAAATCAACGATCAAAAGCCTTCTTAATTCAAAGAAGATAAAACTTTAATTGTTTAATGCATATTATAGTAGCTGTTAGGCATATTTTAAGGATATTTAGGAAAAGCACTTTGGGAAAATACAGGAGAAATGGAAAAAGCAGTAAGCACTAGGTTAAGAATCAGGTGGATTTAGCACTGGGAGAATATCCATAAATCATCACCGGTGGAAACTATAACATCACTCCTTATTCTGAAAATTAAACATTAAAGGTAAAAGTCAGTCATTTACCACTATTCCTCTTTAGGAGAAATTGAGGCACTTTTCTTACTACAGAAGAACACCATTCAGTGAAAGTACAAACAAAGATACAATTAGGAGCCCCATTCCAAAGCCTTTAATGGAATACTTGATTCAGGCATGAATAATCAGTTAATACTAAAACCAGTTTGTGAAAGACAGAAAGGAAGTAAGATATCTCCATGCGCCTGAGCAAGTAACCGAGTTCTAAAAATAGTATATTTCATAGTGGTACAACTTTAATTTCCAAAGTAATGTAATATGTAGTGCCCATTCAACTGATAGACTCTTCTTGTCAAAAGTTTTACATGAAGGTAAATAGTATGAACAGGGGTTCACCAAGTTTTTATCTAACTGGTAAATAGTTTTTATATACAGGTTTTTATCTAGGCTTTCGGGCCACGCACAATCCCTACTGCATATTCTTTTTTTTTTTTCTTCTTTGTTCAGTATTTTTTAAAATAACCTTTAAAATATGAAGCTTGTTCGTAGGGAGAGGCTGTATAAAACGTCACAGGCTAGGGGCGCCTGGGTGCCTCGTCGGTTAAGTGTCCGACTTCAGCACAGGTCATGATCTCCTGGTTTGTGAGTTCGAGCCCTCCATCAGGCTCTGGACTGACAGCTTGGAGCCTGGAGCCTACTCCAGATTCTCTGTCTCCCTCTCTCTCTGCCCCTCCCATGCTCATGCTCTCTCTCTGTCTCTCAATAATAAATAAACATTAAAAGAAAAAAAAGACACAGGTGAGATTTAGCAAACACGTGATAGTTTAGTGACCCTAGGTCTGAAGGAACCATTTGAAAAATCCTACAAGAAAGCAATTCTACAAATTGAACACATGGGACATTCTAAAAAACAGGACTTCTCTTCAAGAAGTCAAGAGTGTACAGATTGAAATAAGGTGGGAGAGATAATCCAATAAACGGGGATAAAAGGATAAGACTGCATTCCATACACAAACCAGGTATATATACATGAGATTCGATTGTGCTTCAGAGAAACCAAAAGAAACAAAAACAACGTTTTTAATTATAAAGGGCATTTTAGAACACTTTCCCTGATTCTAAAGTAGGCATCCTTCGTTTTCTAAAACATTGGTATTTAAGTTATGACTACTTTCTAATATCTTGTGATAGTAGCAAAACACTATCACCTGAAGGAATGTTTGCATAGATTTGACAGTCTGAAGTCTGGGGGTTTTAAATGAGTGTAAACTTCTAAAAGACTAAGGTTGCAAATCTGGGTTACGTAGGTCTGTGTGCTACCCGGGCACGGATATCCCACAGATATATCCTGAACCACCTTGCGGCTAAATCTGTAAAGACGACACCCACAGTCTTCTCCAGATGTTTAGCCCTGTGGACACAAACCAGGAGCAGGCTTCCTATCAGGATTTGACAGAGGTGGGATTTCTGGGTGGGGTCTCTGGGTGAATGAGATCATGTCCTATGGAGAGACGCAGGGATATACTGGTTCTCTCTTCTGTGTGTGACTGACTTGAGGCAGTTGTGGGGTAATTTGGATGTCTGCACGTTCCCCTGTGTTCCTCTGTTCTCCCCCTATGGCCTAAAAAAAAGATCTCTTCTGGTCTGTATGACATGACTTAATTATTGTGAGTCAGCCTGGCCAGCTCCAGTAACTACAATATGACAGAGTCTATTCCAAACCCAAGCCACTGGAAAACACCACCCGACATGTGGCTTAGAGCATAAAACCCTAACCACCACTAATCCAGTGGAGACACAGGCACACCACCCTCCAATTAACCCTCCCCAGCTACTGACACCAGGGCCACCTCTCTCCTCTTGGGCTGAGCTTCTGATCAGTCAAGTGATTTCTGAAACAACTGTACATAATTAGTTGGGATTAATGAATACTGAGATCACTAAATATCATCAGTAATAATGTTTACTGATGCCCTTGCCTTGACCCTGGTAAAAACCCTCTCATGATGCATCCTACTAGTGCAAAGAACATCTGGGAAGGAGGTCAGCCTGGGCTTCTCCACGCAAGTCTTTCCCTCTGGAAGAACAACACCAAAGGCCTCCCCCACACGAAGAGAACTCTATTGAAGCCGGGGCTCGGTAAGTCCACCCAGGACCACACACACAACAAAGCTGTCCTTCCATCAAAGACAGGATTTCGAGTCATTCCCCAAGCACTTAAAAAAATTTTTTTTAATGTGTTATTTATGAGACGGAGAGAGACAGAGACATAGCACGAGTGGGGGACGTGGCAGAGAGAGAGAGGGAGACAGAATCTGAAGCAGGCTCCAGGCTCTGAGCTGTCAGCAGAGCCCAACGTGGGACTCAAACCCACAAACAGTGAGATCATGACCTGAGCTGAAGTCGGACGTTTAACCAACTGAGCCACCCAGGCACCCCTGGGATAGACTTTTAACAAAACACGTCTCACGTTGGAAACACAAATAACTTTCGAAGTTTAGTTTTAGTTGCTCACGGAAACCTGCGTGTGTGCGTGTGCAAGAGTAGGTACATGTGACCTGCACATGCACACGTGTGTGTACTGGGTGGCACTGAGGATCTTATTATTAGGGTACAGTCAAAAAGGTTTGAGGTTTCTAGTAGTTAAAGGGAGAGCAGAGAGTTAGCAAGACTCGAACCTTTTCCTGCATTTTCTACACTAAGCAGAAGCAGGGAGCTTTAGGGAAACTCACCTACCAACAAAGGTGAGGTTGATTTTTTTTTTTTCTCTCAACAGTTGTGAGGTTGGAGAAAATGCACAGAAGCCACATGCTCATTCCTTTAAGAGGCCCATAAACAATATTAATAATAATTACTACCGAAGCTGATTCCTTGTGACACAGAACTTCTATTTTAGTATTAATAGTTATTTTATGTTGTACTCACTCATCTTTACAGGGGTCCTTGCTATCTATGCTCTGCCTGTTCCAAGACTAAGAGAAATATCTACAGCATCAGTAAACATGGAGAAATAATCTATTTTAACCTCGCAATCTAAAATGGAAGAGTGAAACAAAATTCTTGATTAACAACTAAAGTTTATCATTTTGTTTACAGTGAAAATGATAAATTGTCTTTTAATGGGTAAATCCATACTCTGCTTAATTGTATCTGCTTCTCAGAATTGCACACCTCTAGTTCATTAACTCTTTTAAATAACAGCCTGCTTTGAAAAACGGCACAACACTTGTTAATGTTTCTCTTAAAGACTTGATAAATCTTCCAGTCTCTTGTGTCTTACTCTGCCCCTCACTTAGTCTGCACTAACAACAATGAAGATATAGAGTGCCAGTATCCCGACATACTGTATGCGTGTAACATGAGAAAAAAATGAAGACTATTCTGTGCTTGTTCAAAACCTCGCCATGGCGGTAGGTCCAGGAATGGGTCATCTGGTGATCACGGAAACCCATCACGCACTGTGGAGTCTAAAACACTGAGTTACCTGAAGTAAGAAACCATAAAAGGTAAAATAATAAACGAACACACTCATGAAGCTTGGCGGTATGCGAACGGGCTGGACTAGTGTCTGTTCACTTAGGAAATCTTCACGGAGGCCTGTGTGATGGGCTCACGTGAGCAGGAGAGACAGACAGAGCCCCTATGTTCATGGGGATTATTTTCCAGCGGGTGATTCAACCGATAGAGAACGCATCAACACACTACCAAGATGACTTCGTGTACAGCAAGTGCTATCCGGGCAACAGGGAGGGACTCTGGGGAGGAGGCAGGATATCAGTTTGTCTTTCACTGATAGTCTTCCTGAGGTTGTGGTGTGTTATCTGAGACTCAAACAACAGGGAGCCCGATACGTCATTCAGGCTGAACAGCGTCCGGGACAAAGGCCCAACACAGAAACCAGAAACAATCTTAGTGCAACAGAGAAGAGAAGAACGGTGATCTTGCCACTGCAGGACAAAGGAGGAAAGAAGTGCATTTAAGTATCTGATCAAGATGAAATTATCAAACCATCGACTACTTCCCTTAAACTTTTGACAGGTAGTAGCTAAAACTTTGCCTTTTTCCTTTTATTAAGTGAAATTAAATGTGACTCCCTGTCACCCATTTCTTGTGGCAGATGAAAAATTTAATCTGTCGCTTTTGGGGTGTCCGATATATTCAGTGACGTCCTACATCTGAGTTCTCAGTGGCTCCTACGGGGCTTCCAAATGTCCAAGTCGTGCATGGCCCCTGGAGATCTAGAGACTTGGTTCTTCATCACATAGGGGGCCTGGGCATCCTTACCAATTCTGGAAGTGCAGGGCCTTGGCGACACGTTCCTCAGATATTTTGCAGCTATGTGTTGACCCTGGCCGTAGGTGCCCTGACCTCTGTGGAGCTCAGCAAAAGAGCGAGGCCTGTGTCACCAATCAACTCAACACCACACCTGCGTCTCCTCTCCAGGCTTTGTGGTTCTCCCTCTGTCTCAGGCTCTTCCCCAGAGGGCTTGCCCTGCTCCCCTCTCCTTCCACAGCAAAACCCACACAAAATCCTCAGCCGTGAGAGGACACAAAAGCAATGGATGTAAAGTTAATGCTTTCAACCCTAAGGAACATTCTTCTCTTGAAACAACAAAGTGCAAGGAGCCTATACAATTTTTGAAAGATAGAGAATAAGGGACAAAAGGGAGAAACACAACAGAGGAGCAAACACAAATATGTTTCTTCTCTGCCCCCGCCCCACCGATACACATGCTCAGACATTTTGCAGGACTAAGATATGATTAATTTAGAAGACACAAAAAGACGCAAGACCAAGCATACTGAAACATTATTCAATTTATGAAGACTATGAAAAGTGAAGAAGATATTACCAGAAAAGTTGGAATTACGGTCTCAGACATGAAGAGACACGGTACAAATGGTCAATGCTTCCATTTCTGAACGTGACAGTGTATGATCTTAAAACAAAGCTGCTTCAGAAATGATGAAATTCAAATATAGAAGGATTTTCTAAAGGTAAATCTATCTAAGTGCAGATTAACTTAGACGGTTGAATTCTTTTTCTTGACACAGAGAAAACTAGTATCTCTTCTACTTGTGATTATTTTTGTAATCTCAATCCCTGGTACACAGATTTATATAAAGAGACTTCAAGTTCGTTCATCTTAAGATTCTGAATACTATAAATGATGCACGGTTAAAACTGAAAAATTCCCTAGAGCCTAAGAATTAATTGCAGAGTATTTTTCCTTTTGTTTCAATGTTTCAATAAAAAAAAAAAAAACAAACAAACATAATACTTGGAAAGTAGTGGGGAAGAGCTGGGGCTACATTGGTGGAGACAGACCATGACCTCCAGGAGGCAGGCTGGGAATGGAGAAGAGGACATGATGTGAAATAAAATGAAAACTGCTAAGAGATCAAGACAACGATACTCACTGGGGAGTGGAAATCATTACAGATTAACTCGAAAGAATGGCATGATTAGAGTCTTAGCCATGGTGTATGAAACACACACTAAAGCAGATGTGTGCTCCAAGCTCAGGTGAGAAATCGATGTTGGGTACTTCTAGAACCCCGGGACAACACTAAATCTTTTAGCCCATTACTGACAAAAGGAAAGGCCAATTACACATTACCTCTTGAAAAACCATTTCTCTCCCTCGGCATAAATTACATTTCTAAAACCAGTTAAGAAACACCTCCATCTTTCTTGGAGGTCTTGGTTTTTCTGAAAGCTACTTTGTGTGGTACCAGTCCTGCCTTTATCTATAAAATAATCAGCTTGGCAGTTGTTAACTATCCCCTCTCCTGCATTGTTATTTACAGCTGTAAGTTATGCTTACAGCTGAAAAAACTGCCAACTCAAAAAATTATACAGGGCCATTTTATAGCTCAGTCATATATTTTGAAGTACAGTACTGCAGTATATATAACTTTTTCTAAAAATGTTCACTATTAGGGAAGTTGGTTATAACTGAATTTTAAGAATTACGGAAGTCCTTTTTTCAGGAAAAGACTTATTTTGTGATGTATGATTGTCAAATTGTAATTTAGCTATTCAAGTATCTGTTAACATATATCTCTCCTCCACAGATACAAATATTTAAAAACTTGTTTCTAATTACCGATTCTATTTTCTCAGCTCCAATGTAATTGATAATCTATCACACCCAACAGAAACACCCTGCACCAAAGTCATCAATGACCTCTGTATTTCTAAAGTCAGTGATGTTTTTTAAAATATTTTCAGAGAGAGCCAAACACGATTCGTCTCTGAAACACTCCTCTTTACTTCCACTAAATTATCTCTCTCTTTCTTATTCTTCTCAAACGTCTGGCTCCGTGGAAGACTGGTCCACCTCTATCAGCTGTTAGCTGTCGACATATCTCAAACACTGCACGACCCCTTGTCCTTCCCCTCAGACCCCCTTGCTAGAAAAATTGACCCACGATGGTAATATTTACATGAATATCTTTTCACTATATGGACGTGGTCCAGACCGTTAATGTAAGGACCAATATAGCCATTGCCCATTAAACATCTCTTTGCATGTGTCAAAACTTCTCCAAACTCAATATATCGTTAAGTTAAACCTATGATTTATCCTCTTCCAGGAATTATCTATCTCCAGAATGTTCGCTCGCTTAATATATAGAGGTGCTATGGGCTTATTTTCACCAAGGTGAAAACATAGGAACCATATTTGATGACTTCATCTTAATACAACTAATCACCAAGTCCCTTGCATTTCACTTCCCAACTGTATCTTGCATATTCGTCCATGCATTATCTGTCTCAGCTTTCCGTCTGGATGTGGCCTTTCACTTGGGCATTGAAACTAGACCCTGATGGACCAATGTTCATCCTCTACTGACCCCTCCAAGCAGTTCTGCACACAGTACCTCGACAATGTTTTAAATGCAAATTTGGATATGTCATGCCAATGTTTTTGTAAGATAAAGAACACGATTCTTATCAGAATCTTAAGTTTCTGTGAGAATCAACACCTAGCTACGACTCCTGCTTTTTTAATCTCTTCCTAATCAGTCTGCGTTTTCACCACTGTGACGAGATGGTTCAGGGCATTTGCATAAATCTTTTCCTTAAGTCAGAATATTTCAACAACTGTGCCCCCCGTGCCTTTGCTGAGTCAACAGCGTTAGCCTGGCTGCCCTCAGCTCAGCGACCTCATGTGTAATTTCAACTCTCCTCGTAGCATGCTTTCTTATATGTTCCTATTTTGTAATTAAAGTTATTATCAATGTGCAATGAAATAGTTTTGTGCTTATTTGATGAACACCAATTCCGTGAGGCCACGTTCATGATGTTTGCTCAATTTTTGTATCCAGAGCAAAGGGCGGAGTGCTTGGCTTAAAGTAGGTCCTCAGAGATTTTTTGCATCAGCGAATCCGTGAGGGAAAGGGAGACTGAACCAAAGACACCACATTTCAACCTTAGAACAGGTTAGACCTATTCATTATATTCCTAAAATTACGGCTACTGAAGCTCACGGAGTCTTCCTATCCTCTATGAATTCAATCTCACCACTTAACATTCTTTCAGATTGAGTAGTCATTTGGATGTTACAATACGGACATAAATGAAACCACTTATACTGGAAAGCCAGTTAAAGCAAAGTGCAAAGTAAAAAGAAACTGGAGATCACCCGCTAAAACATATTTACCATTTCTGCATAAACGAGAAAGTAGTTCGGTGTGCTAGAAGTTATTGGGTACCACCAGCCCTAAAGAGGAAAAAAGAGCGAAACACTTTTCTTTACTTCCATTAAATCATGTCTTGTTTCCTTATTTTTCTTCAATGTCCCTTCTCTGATGAAACGACTTCATAGCAATGGGTTGTGCTACAACTTGTTTAAAATAAAATAAACACCGGTGTATAATGCAGACAAAAAAAAAAAAAAAGCGAAGTGCAACAACTTTTTCAGATTTGGTGGTGTTCTTTCCCTTCCGATGTTGACATTACTACCATGGGCCGCTCTCTCACCCCAACTCTATGGGAGAAAAACAAACAAACAAAAATGAAACAAAACCTATCCCATTGCAAATGACAAGTTCTGCTCTTGTTTGCAAAATATAGAAGAGTGGTGGGGCGCCTGGGTGGTGCAGTCGGTTAAGCGTCCGACTTCAGCCAGGTCACGATCTCGCGGTCCGTGAGTTCGAGCCCCGCGTCGGGCTCTGGGCTGATGGCTCAGAGCCTGGAGCCTGTTTCCGATTCTGTGTCTCCCTCTCTCTCTGCCCCTCCCCCGTTCATACTCTGTCTCTCTCTGTCCCAAAAATAAATAAACGTTGAAAAAAAATTAAAAAAAATATAGAAAAGTGGTGTTTTTACACCCAGACCAGGTACCTGGTCTCTAATAACTTTCTCCATTAGTGAATAGTACTTCTACAGTGACAAAAATGCAAAGATCAGGGAAAGAAAGAATTTGGTTTCACTAGAATATGTTGTTTTCTTTGCCACAAAATACTGTACAAAATTTGCAACACTGTCCTTTGTAATTCATTCAGTAACAAAGGAATCCTCGTGTTGATTATAATGAAAAAAAGCACATTTCGTCAAGACACTCTGATCAGATACATTACGAAACAGAGACATGTGGTACTTTACAATGTCTGAAAACTAATGCACCTACTTTAGAAATGTTTTCATAGTTAGAAGTAGGTCTCCAAGGATTATAGCATATAAATATTTTCTATTATAAGAAATATTGAAAGCCGTTAACCCACTCTGTCCTCACTTATACAGTGTCACAGCTCAATTGTCTCAAAGTAGTATCGTCTGTCTGTTCTTTCTTGACCAGTGGGTTCCAAACAGAGTACATTCTTCTTCTTCTTCTTCTTTTTTCTTTTTTTTTTCTTTTTTTTGCTTTTTCTTCTGCCACAGGGGATGATGCTACCTCAATGCTCTACCAAACACATTTATATTATTTATTCATCACAGAGACCTGGCAATTAAAGACGCACAATAATGAAATGTAATCACCTCACTGGGAGGCGGGTTTGAGCGCTGAGTGGGGCCCGATATACTGTGGAGGTCCAGTCGAAGGGGAGGAAAGATGGACACGAGTGCTGGGCATTTGGCATCGCTGCTGTGTGGGCACCGTTCCTGCCAGAGGGGTCCTGGCAGGAGACAGCGGGTACGCACACACCAGGTAATCTGAGAAAAGTCTAACAAGGGCACAATTCAGATGTGGGCAGAGAACAAAGACGCCACAGGGGAAGGGGCAGAGCCGAAAGCTGGTAACAGAGGCCCTGTTGTCCTTCTCCTGTGCACGTGCGCTTAGCACCTCTTCGCTTCTCCTTAGCCGACCTTTGTTGTCAACCAGGTACGGTGGATGGTGTTGTGCACACCGCCAGCCACTTGCTGTGATCTGAGAAATTCTGCGCCACCGCAGGCGGCTCTGTGGGACGTGACTGCAGCGTGGTGCAGGGACACTGGCTGTCCAGCCTCCACGGGGTTGGGGTGCGATTCTGTGGAAGCATCCAGGCCCCCGGCCGACAGAGAGGAAAGTCTGAGAAGCCTGCGGCACAGTCCCTCATCAGGGGCCTCCAGAGCCTCGAGCCCCAGCTGCTCAAAGTTTTAACAAGTTCAGTAACGTAGTTTTTATTGACTTGTCCTCCTGTTTTGGGAGTAACTCCTGATTGAGCTTCCTACACCCAGGTCCTTAACCCGGGTCTTTGTGACTTAAGAAGATACTGCTCTGGGCCATAAGGGACGAGGATAAAGAGCAGCTGTAAGAACCCAGAGAGTAAGAACTTGGAGCAAATGAGCTCGTAGACAGAGGCCCTAACACTGAGCCCAGGGAGGCGTGTGTCTGCATCTACAGTGGAGAGGGGGAAAGGAGACAGATGCCTCGGTTTCTCGTTCTGCCTTCCAGCAGGACTGCCGATGTCCGTTGACGGAGTCAAGGGACAGGCACGGGCCCACCATGTAGTGCCTGCACATCGGCCCCGAGCAGAGCACCCACAGAACACCACGTCCCAGACCCCAATGAGCTCGCCTCATCCTCGTGTGTCCCCGGCACCGTGTCCCCCACAATGTGACCTAGACTGACAGGAACATGTAATCCCTGTGTCTGCATTCTGCTTGGGAAAATAACGCAAGGACCCTCCCACCTGTGTAGCGTGAACATCTTTGTCCTCTGTTTTATGAGGGACTAAAATCCGATAGAGAGCGCAGGACAGAACAGTGTTAGAGTAACAGAATAACTGGAAATGTTTCAGCTGCAGAAAAAAAAAATGTGTGTGCGCACACACACACATACACACACATACTTTGTTGCCTGACAGCATCATAGGTGGGTGTTTCAAAGCATATATGAAAACCAGATGCATTCTTGAATAAGCTGTTTGACAGCTGATTATTCTCTCTTATGGCCAAGAGAAGTTGTGTGTCTAATGATATGTTTCTGAAGCATTAAATAATAAAGAAATCATTATTCAGTAGCTACAACATAGAGTTTGGCATGTGGGAGAGTCCAGATGTCACAGAAATCTTTAAGAGCAAAGATACAGCAGCACAGTGTACCCCAGGGGTTGGAGGTAAGAACTCAGTGGGGCCAGAGGCCAGTGGTTTGGCAGGTAGAGGAGGAAGAAAACGTTATGGCAATTATCGAGCTTTAATTGTACATCAGTGGTCACCCGACACTCTTCCCTTTGAATTGGCTGGCTTTCATTGTCATCTCTACTCTGGCTCTTAGTCTCCAGAGTGATGTATACAAAATAAAATCAAACACCAAAGGAAACATTGATGGAATATTTCTGTCTGCACCGCAGAGCAGAACAAGATACGACCTGCAAATCTGGGAACTTATATTGACGTAAACCTAAGGTAAAAATGTATTCATTTTGAATAATAAGGGATAAAATCTTAAGTGATCACGTTCCAAGAGCACCCCAGAAAACACAGAGGTGAAGGGAAGTTGGTAGCATAGAGCACTTCATAGAAAAACTGATTGTAGTCTTGGAGTATTTTAAGATTGCTCTGGCAATCTTGATGTAAGCTGAAAGATCCATGTGAAAAAGTGCATCTATGATGAATAGTTAGAAATTATTGTAATAGTATGTGGATAAGGAAATAAACATCACTGAATGATGATGGAGGTTTGGGAAAAGGAAAGGAACATTCGTTTAAGGCACTTTAAAAAATGAGATAATTGTTATGTCTAAGAGGTTAGACTTGGGGATGTTAAATCCTTTTACAAACTTGGGGCACCTGGATGGCTCAATCGGTTGGTCTTCTGACCTCAGCTCAGGTCATGGTCTCACAGTTTGTGAGTTCAAGACCCGCGTCAGACTCTGTGCTGACAGCTCAGAGCCTGGAGCCTGTTTCAGATTCTGTGTCTCCCTCTCTCAGCCCCTTCCCTGCTCACACTGTCTCTTTCTCTCTCAAAATTAAACATTAAAAAAATTTAAATCCTTTTACAAAATAGCTATTAGAATAAAAGAATAAATATAATTTCTTCTTCAAAACCACTCAGAACATTCTGTGGACAGTGATGCCAGGCTATATGATATTCCCAAATTATTTCACGTCAGTGGTAAAATACAGGCTCATATCAAAGGGAATATTATGGACTTCTCTAAGTATATTTTAGAACAAAAGAGATGGCATTATGTAATATACCTTTCCTTGCTCAATAGAAAACATCAGTCACCAAGTATTGTAACAAAAACCACAATGTTATGAATCCATAAGATGCCAAAGGTAATTCTATTATTTTAATTAGAAAACAACTTACTTTACAAATACTTATCACTTTAAAGACATGTTCTAGATCTTCCTTTTATTATAAGATTCTGCTGTTAAGTTTCTCAAATTCCACATGAGTGAAAACCCATATCATCTGTCTTTCTCTGACTGATGTATTTCACTCAGCATAATACCCTCCAGTTCCATCCACGTTGCTGCAAATGGCCAGATTTCATTTTTTGTCATTGCCAAGGAGTATTTCATTGTGTATATAAACCACATCTTCTTTACCCATTCATCACTCGATAGATAGTTGGGCTCTTTCCATCATTTGGCTATTGTTGAAAGTACTGCTATAAACATTGGGGTACATGTGACCCTATGAATCAGCATTTTTGTATCCTTTGGATAAATCCCTAGCAGTGCTATTGCTGGGTCTTAGGGTAATTCTAGAACTTAACAGAAGACCATGGGGGAAGGGGAAAAAATAGTTACCAACAGAGAGGGAGGGAAACCATAAGAGACTCTTAAATACGGAGAACAAACTGAGGGTTGATAGGGGGGTGTGGGTGGGTGATGGGCTAGATGGGTGATGGGCATTAAGAAGGGCACTCGCTGGGGCGCCTGGGTGGCTCAGTCAGTTAGGCATCCTACTTCGGCTCAGGTCATGATCTCGCAGTCTGTGAGTTTGAGCCCCACGTCAGGCTCTGTGCTGACAGCTCGAAGCCTGGAGCCTGCTTCGGATTCTGTGTCTCCCTCTCTCTGCCTCTCCCCTGCTCGCACTCTCTCTTTCTCAAAAATAGATAAATATTTTTTTTTTTTTTAAAGAAGGGCACTTGTTGGGATGAGCACTGGGTGTTCTATGTAAGTGATGAATCATGGGAATCTTCCCCAGTAGCCAAGAGCACACTGTATACACTGTATGTTAGCTAATGTGACAATAAATTACACACACACACACACACACACACACACACACACACACACACTCTGCTGTCACTAACAGAATCTTCAAACTATAGATCCTACATGCCCTAACGGCCAATTCCTTCTTATAGACAAACTGATTTCCACTGAAGTTAAATTAACATAAGTAACAATGCAATAAACCTTAATCCCCAAATTCAATTTTTTCACACAAAATTTACATCTAAGCGTTTAACTGTCGCTTCAAATATAACACAAAAATTGAATTCATATGTTCGTCACAAACCACCTTCAGCTTTTAGGCGACAATTCTCCACGGTTTTCTTGAAGTTTGCACGACTTGCAGTGAGGCACGGATTGCCCTTTTCCCCACGCTATTTTTTTCAGGTTGATCTGCACGGCAAACAGCTTAGGAGAGAGAAATACTGTCTCACTCTGGAGGGATCGGCAGGATGCTTCCTCTCCAGCACAGTGGTGACATCGTCTCCTGGAGTGCAGGACAGGCCTACCTACTGCCAGTTGTAGAATATCTCGGTCCCTAAACTCAGGGCTCCTCTCCTGAAACACAACCCATTTTATGTGCAAGTGACATGTTGCCTCTTCACATCACCCCCTGGGAAATAAGCACATGGATGGCGATGCTGGGCCTGTTGCTATGGTGACTAATAAACCGCTCTCGTCTCTGCCTTAGGAATCTCATGCCAGTTACCAGCATGCATGCAGCTGTGGCTGACTTGTCACCTTGAAAGCAGGGAGACCCTCACACCTGTGTAGTCACAGCTCCTCCTTTCCCTAAATTAATCTAGTCTTACATTCTTAAAACTGAAGTCGTCTGTAGTGTCGTGTCGAGGTGGGATAGTTTCTGCTCCAATACTCAATGCAATGTCCACACATCGATACTAAGACCCAACTGTAATACAAACATTCCCTGTGTAACTAGAAGTCCGAGAACATCTTTCACTGGATTCCCAGTCAGATCAAGGTTATATCAAGGGGGGCACATAAAAGTGATACAGAAGATTTCTGGAGAGAAAGTCATGATATTTTGTCCCAACTTCTCCTCAAAGAGAGGGGTATAGGGTACCCCCTTCCAACTCAAGCCTTGTATAAATACCCCTTCTTGGACTCTGTTGGGGACAGTCCCAGAAGGTGTCTGATTCCTGTGTGGAGGTCTGAGATCAGGCGAGAAGCTGGCTGTTCTCAACAGAGGCAGGTAACCTCTATACTTATGGACTCGTGGAGACAATTGTCCCCTCCCCAGGAGGCAAAATTGGGCCTCTCAAAAGTGGTAACCAGGCTGAATCTATTTTAATTAAGTATTTCCCAACAAAACCTTCTGGGGAGATCCAGGACGGCAGCTCAACTCTGTGTGGGATAGATCACTAATGAACCAAAACCTGAGGGTAAAAAATCCCGTCAGGGGAAAGGAACGCAACATTAGCACCGTAAGCGTTACAGCCGTTGAAGTCCTGTGACCAGAATCTTGAAATAATTCACAAAAATGTCCCACAAAATAAGGAATTAATACAAAATGTCTGGAGACTCAGAAAGCTTACTGCTTTTATCAAGAAAAAAAACATATTCCTGATCTTTCCTTCCTCCATCCCCAAAGGGGCTCAAGCTACAACCATGTTAGATGGGGTTGGGGGGGCGGGGAGACAGGAAGAAACAAAGGTAGACTAAGTTTTCTCTTTATCTCTACATCCCTGCTGGAGGTGGCATCCCATTTTGCAGCAGAGGAAACAGGAGAAGGGGGATTTAATATTAAATTAGATTTTTTTTTTTTTAAATCATGACCCACTACTGGACATTCTTATGTTCAAATTAAACTAATTACCTGATGGCTTCAAGAAAATTAACGGGTCGGCCAGCTTTATCTAAGAATATCAAATGAGCATACTCCAATGAACAGATTTTAAAGACCTCATGAGAGTCAAATTCTATTTTGATATATCAGCGATCTTGCTGGCGACGCGAATAGCCTCTAACCCTCATGTACCATAATCCAGCCAGGCACTTAAAGTCATCCTTCCTCCCTTCCCTCCTCCTTTCTCTCTTCTGTAAGCCTCCTCTACTTCACAGCATTCAATTAATTAGTCTGAATAAACTTTTAATCCAAGCTCTTGCACTGAACACTTACTATACACGAGTCCATGCCAACATGCCAACATGCAGAAGCCCCCAGATGGCCTCCCTCCCTCCCTTTCTGACTGAACTCCTGTGTTTGTGTTTTCCATCACAGAGTTGCTGAGTAAGACGCACAGGCTTGAGAGGTGGAACGGAGGTGAGAAGGAGCCAGGACGGTGAAGTCCCGGGTGTGTTTGCGTGGGCATCTCTCCAGCACCGTCTTTCACAACCTGGCCTTCATTCAAGGCTTTCTCAGCGGACGTTCCTTGATCGGCCCTTCAAGAAGCATCCTCGCCCTTAAAGATACTGGCAGAATGTGAAAAACATCATATATAGAAAGATCTTCTAACTGTTCTTAAATCAAGTCAATTTGGGGCATAGTTTTAAATCATCTACTGAGGGATGCCTGGGCAGCAGTCTGACTCTTGATTTCGGCTCGGGTCATGATCCCACAGTTTGTGAGTTTGAGCCTCCTTGGGAGTCTCTGTCTCCCTCTTTCTCTGCTCTTCTCCACTCTCTCACTCTCCCTCTGTCAAAAAAAAAAAAAAAAATATATATATATATATATATATATATATATATATATATATATATATAATAAACCTTAAAAAATAAATAAAATCATCTATTGGAGGAAAAGGAACTTTTTAGTATGTTTGCTTTTATTTGATAAACTACTAAAATGTGAATTTCAGTATTTTCTACAGCTTAGAAAAAACAACTCACACTTTTAATAGATTCTATGGTTTAAAGTGGTAATTGATTTTGAATAATGATTACACTTTTCATCAATTTATATGAGATGTTTAAGTATACAGTATACCACTAATTTGGCGAAGCAAATTAATACTCAAAAGCATCATGTATAAAACTCTAATTGCAAATTAAGATCATTGTCAATAGAAAAGACATTTTAATATTTTAATGGTAATCACTTGAAATACTGCATTTTTTACAGGTGAAGGGTAAACGAATTTCATAATTATAACAAAATAAGCATATGTTCTTGAAAGATGCTGTCATATAAACAGCTAGGACTAAAAAAAAAAAAAAAAAAATCTAGGGGCGCCTGGGTGGCGCAGTCGGTTAAGCGTCCGACTTCAGCCAGGTCACGATCTCGCAGTCCGTGAGTTCAAGCCCCGCGTCAGGCTCTGAGTTGATGGCTCAGAGCCTGGAGCCTGTTTCCGATTCTGTGTCTCCCTCTCTCTCTGCCCCTCCCCTGTTCATGCTCTGTCTCTCTCTGTCCCAAAAATAAATAAACATTGAAAAAAAATTAAAAAAAAAAAAATCTAGGGGCTCCTGGGTGGCTCGGGTGGTCAAATGCTCGATTCTTGATTTTGGCTCCGGTCATGATCTCATGGTTTTGCGGGATCGACTCCTGTGTGGGACTGATGCTGTCAGCATGGATACTGCTTGGGATTCTGCCTCCCTCTCTCTCTGTCCCTCCCTCACTTGTGCTTGCTCTCTCTCTCTCTCGCTCGCTCGGTCTCTCTCCCAAAAATAAATAAATATTAAAAAAACTCTGGGTAAACTCTGACCCACTCCCCTCAGACAGAGAACACAACCAGGTGCTAAGATTAAGGGCAACTACTTCACTGTTTAGATCTTATTATTTGGAGGGGAAGATCTCTTTGTTTCCCGCCTTCTACAAAGCTATTTAGAAATGATTACAATGAATACACTATTCTCTAGTTATTTCATAGACATAGCCACAAATATCCTGTGTATATCATGTGGTGTGTGTGTGTGTGTGTGTTCATGGTTTTTTCCCATGATTTGGACATAAACCAGACACACATACCCAAGTCTATATTACATATTATCACTTATACATGTCACAGGCAGATCAGATGCAGCTAGTTCGAAAGTAAACTCGTCTTCGGGTTTCTTCCTCCACGTACACCGTCTCAAAAACTGGCGTTCCCACCCACGTGGTCAATCGATCCAGAAGTCTGGGAATTGTCGCCGTTCCCTTAGATTCCTTAAAGATCCCGTCTAACTGGCAGCGGGTCCCAACAGATCTACGTCTCTAAGTATGTAAATGTGATTCTCTCCTGCTATCCCTGTTGCCACCCCTCTGCTTTTTTCCAGGCCTTCATTATCTGTCTTCGAGGTCGCGGTGACAACCTCCTAACTGGGCTCCCGCCAACAGTCACCACTGCTCGTCTTCAATTCACTCTCCAGGCTGTGCCGAAACCCTTTCTTGTCTTTTGTTTTTCAAATATCAAAATAGGATTTCTGACAGCCCAATCAGATTATATCAGCCTCTACTTAAAATCGCCAGGGTCCATGGAATAAAATCTAAACACTTTAGGAGGTACGCATGCCTTTTCTCCCGTGCCTCAAAATTCCCATGCCATGACACTTTCACATATTATGCCACAGTCATACCCCAGCACGAGAAGCTCCATAGTTCTGTGTGTGTGTGTGTGTGTGTGTGTGTGTACTTGCATCTGTGTGTTGAGAAAAAGTGACAGCAGCAGAGAGATACAGAGAGATGAAAAGATGGAGAGAAGAGAGGAAGGGTCCAGTGTCCAGTCCCAGAAGACAAGATGTCACTGAGGCTTCAACTGCCTCTTGAGATTTCCACTGACTTTGATTTTCTTCTTTGTGTTCCCTCCTATTGTCCAAAGTTTCTACAAGGACCATGTTAAGTTTACAAAATGAAAACATACGCGTATACATATGCATGCATATAGCAGTCAGCTGTTTGCAAGACTTCCAGGTTCTTATTCTATAATCAAACATAATTGGCTACTAAATAATTACTGACTTTGAGACAAATTGTGTAGATTAAGTATAGTTTAGTATCACTTATTTACATATCTTTAGAAGAATTACAAGATATATATTTTATCAAATACCATATTACAATTCAATAGCAGTCTATTATGACTTTATAAATTACACTTGTATTAAGAGTTTCATGAATATAACAATTTATCCAATACAATGTGATTAGAATTTAAAAATTCATGTGTTTTGATGTTTTGTGTATCTTGAATAAGTGTTCTATAACATGACATGGAAAGATTAACACAATGGATACAAATCAGGTGCAATGGAAATTCAGAGTCAATAAAGATTGTATCTATTTCCTCCCCGCCCCTTCTTTTTGAATTCAACAGGTCTTTGTTAGACTAATAGAATTTCTAAATGGAAGGAAATATCTGGGGCAAATAATTTCCTTTGGAAGTGATAAACCATAACACAAAGTAGAGAGTAATCACTAATTCAGTTTGAATAAAGTTTGAGGGAAAAAAATGAGAAACAGGAGATAAGCTTATAATAAGAGGACGTAGAATTTCAGGCTAACAAGCTTTCACATTATTGTATAGCACAATGTAAACCATTTCAATATTTTCAACAAGAGGAGGGAAAAATGAACCATGTATTGAAGGAAGATGAGGCTCAGGAAATCATATTAAACAGATTGCAGGATTATGGATGTACCTGATGATCATTCTATGATAAGACATCATATCACAATATTGGTTCAATACTCAAATATACTTTATGCAGAGTATCAGAAATTATATATATTGCCAGAAATACATATATCATTTTAGCATTATATATATACATATATATATATAATTTAGTATATTATACATATATACACATATATGTAAATATATGTGTGTACATATATGTATATATAATTTAAAACTCCCTAAGAATTGGTGTTTTCCCACTGTTTCAAGACAGGGACGCTGACTTAGCTGGGTTAGCTACAAGTTCACGCAGCAACTCTGCAACATGTTTTAAGCTCAACTATAAAACCCGAATATAGACATACATTGGGAAGGGTGGGCAAAATAAAAGCCCAGCAATGCAAATCTGGGCTACGAAAATAGCCTGAGATCTACATAAGGGAGAATAGATGTACCAGTGATAAGACCTGGTCATCAGTGGCTTTCATGGAAGGTCGAGGGGGAGTATTTGATGCGTGGAAGTCTGAGGGAGAGTGGATTGTTCAGGTAGAAGAGTTTTACAAGAGGCGCCTGGGTGGCTCCGTCAGTTAAGGTTGGACTCAACTTCAGCTCGGGTCATGATCTCAAGGTTTGTGAGTTCAAGTCCCACTTTGGGCTCTGCTCTGACAGTGAGGAGCCTGCTTGGGATTCTCTCTCTCTTTCTCTCTCTCTGTCTCTCTCTCCCTGCCCCTCCCCTGCTTGCATGCTCCCTCTCTCTCTCTCAAAACAAATAAGTAAACTTAAAATATAAAGACTTTTATGACATGTAACATCACCTTCTGTGGCTTATGGAAGAGGGGCACTGGAAGTGGAGCTGTCAGGTGACACTGAGGTCACTGTGTCCCTAAGTTGGGAGCACAGAACACAACAGGTGTGGCCCAAAGACAGCTGCTGAGGAACTTCTGCGTTTGGAGATGGATGAACCTGAAATGGCTCACCCACAGTGCAGTGAGTGACGTGCTAGATGAGGTACAGATGTGCCAAACAACTCTTAATAGTTTTAAAAGATATAATAAACTTTAGAATTAAAGAAAAAACTATAAGGGTGTTTTTTTTTTTTTTCAGCATGAGATAGGGACTCGGGCATCTCTTTTGGGGCTACAGAAAGAAAAGAATCGGTAATGAGAAAAGTAGAAATGCAAAGAGATAAGGGAGAGAGAGATGGTAGGGCAGGACTTCAGACAAGAAGAGAGGACATGAGATTACGAGCACAATCAAGGTCTGGATTTAGACCAAAGACCTGCTTCATCTTCTGAGACAAAGGAAAGTGTAACTGAAGACGTATCTGGATGATGAAGTGCAAAGAAGCTCCGGCCACACATCATCTTCAACACAGATACAGCCCTGCCACAGGGAGGGAGGGGGGCTGGGCGGTCACTAAGGACACCGGGAGGCAGAAGGGTCTGGAAGACGCAGGAGGAGGAATGTGGGAGGAGCCCCATAGATAAGGCCCAGACCCACGTGGCCGAGCAGCCATCTGTCTCCCTAGTCACTGTAGGTCCTCCACATTCATAGATTATTTCGGGAAAGCGTTTCTTTAACCAGCACGGGGGTGTAGATTTGTTGTTTCCAGTTCTTGCCTCAAATAGATTAAATCTGCCATTTACCACAATACCTTTATCACCCAAGAAGCTGAGGTGGGTACTACGTTGTCAACTTTCACGTATATTTTCAAATTACCCATTCTTCCCACGTACAATTATCGAGTGCATTTCTTTGTGTCCAACACAGGAGTGAATACTGGGGATGAAAAAGATCTGACATCTCACAATGTTTATAAATATCAGATCCACATTGGACCTGAAAACACTCTATCAATGCCAGAGTTCACTTTAAAACCCCAAGCAATGGCTGATACAATTACAAAAGCAACTGAACTCCTTTATTGATCACTGACTTGGTGACATATTGTCAGCTAATCGTCCCCATCTCTTCTCTCATTTAATCCTCAGACTAACCTTATAAGCCAGAACTATTATTTCCCCCATTTTATAAATGAGGAAACCAACCTAAAGAGATTAGCCATTCAAAATAATGCAACTAAAAATGGTAGAACCAGCTTGAAAGAAGGGCTTTGTGATTCCCAAAGTGGTATCTTTCACTAGATAAATACTAAATGAAATAAAAGGTAAGGAAAGCTAGAGGGAAAAACAAACAAAAAAAAATGCTTCAGAAGAAAGGTAATATCAGAGCTCAACCAAACTTCTGAAACTAAAAACAAATGAACAAAATGCTCTCAGACATATG
Source organism: Leopardus geoffroyi (assembly GCF_018350155.1). NCBI lineage: Eukaryota > Metazoa > Chordata > Mammalia > Carnivora > Felidae > Leopardus > Leopardus geoffroyi. The sequence continues at coordinate 2,749,246 of NC_059334.1, read as the reverse complement.
AAAGCATTTCTTACTACATGAAAAACAAAGTGTTTATATTTATACCAAAGATAGATGCTGGGTATTTGAGAGGTCAACCACCTATCATGATTTTATTAAAACTTCTATGCTAAATTTTAGATAGAAAAGCAAGAAGTATTAACATACAGGCTAACCGAGATCATGACCCCCATTTTCCCCTTGACATTGTAATCACTCAAGATCCTTCCCTGCTGTTCACCTTCCGAGCTGCTGGTCTGCACAGAAAGGGATTGATAACAGATGCAAATGCAACACTAGTCATGCTCAGGATCCTCTGTAAATTGTAAACAATTACCTTGTTAGTCTCTGGTATCCTCCACTGCCCGAAACTCTTACGAAGATCCCATTAGGAAATATGGATCCGAACTCTCCTTGCACACATGTCTTCTTTTTCATGTGCTCATAGTGAAACATAGCACTTCATGGTTTTAAACTTTTATTCCAATGTTTAATCTTCACAAGAACTTAAGAAGCAATTCGAATGGTATTAATATTGCATTGTACCTATAGGGAACTGATGCTTCGAGTGTTTGAGTAACTTCCTCTAAGCCACTCGGAATTTTTGAAAATTAAGAGCTGCAACCAAGAATGACTGTTCTGGGGGCACCTGGCTGGCTCCATTGGTTCAGTGTCGGACTCTTAGTTTTGGCTCAGATCATGATTTCACGGTTCGTGGGTTCAACCCCTGCACAGGTCTGTGTTGGCAGCATGAGCCTGCTTGGGATTCTCTCTCCCTCTTTCTCTGCCCCTCCCCTTTGCATGCATGTGCTCTCTCTCTCTCTCTCCCTCTCTCTCTCTCAATAAAGAAATAAATTAAAAAAAAAAAAAAAAGAGTGATGGCCCTGGGTCAGAATTCTTACTGTTTAGTAGTGTCTCCAAGTAGAATTTCCATACAATTTCCTATCCCTATCCCTAGAATAAAGATCCACAAGTAAGGATGTTGGG
>NC_059334.1:153280-168280 GCF_018350155.1 Leopardus geoffroyi | reverse complement strand
AAACTTTAAACGTTTAACGTAACTTTAACGTTTAGGGTTTAACTTTAACTTAGGGTTAACTTGTTACTTTAGGGTTAGGGTTTAACTTTTAATGTTAACTGTTAACTTTAACGATAACTTGTAAACTGGACCTTGGGTGTAACTATTAACGTTAACTTTAGGGTTTTAGGGTTAGGGTTAGGGTTTAACTTTGAAACTTTAACTTAACTGGAACTTTAACGTTGTAGACTGTTAACCTTTAACTTTAACTTTAACTTTAACTTTGAACTTTAACTTTAACTTTAACGTTAACTGTTGAACTTTAAACTTGTAACTTTAACTTTAACTTTAATTCTAACTTGAACTTTAACTTAACTTAAACATTGAACTTTTAACGTTAGGACTTTAAAACTGTTAACGTTGGGTACGGTTACGTTGTAGGGTTAACTTAGGGGTTGTGAACTTTAGGGTTGGGTAAGCTTAACTTTAACTTGTAAGGTTAACTGGAACTTTAAGGTTAACTTTGACTTTAACGCCCTTTAACTTTAACTTTTTACTTTAACTTTAAAACTTTAACTTTAACGTTAACTTTAACTGTAACGGTAACTCTTAACGTTAACTTTAGGGTTGTTACTTGTTAACTTTAACTTTAACTGTAAGTTTAAGGTAAGGGTTAGAACTTTGAACTAGTAACTTTTAACTTTAACGTTAACTTTGAAAGGGTTGAACTTTAACTTTAACTTTAACTGTTAACTTTAACGTTAACTTTAACTTTAACGTTAACTTGTAACATTAACTTGTAACGGAACTTGTAACTTTAAGTTAAACGTTAGACTTTAACTTAGAACTTTACTGAACTTGAACTTAGTAACTCTTAACTGGTTAACGTTATCGTTAAACTTGAACTTTTAACGTTAAATTAGTGAACTTTAACTTCTAACTTTAAGTTGAACTTTAACTTTGATTACTTGAACTTATAACTTTAACTTTAACTGGTAACACTTAGAACTGTAACTTGTAACTTTTACTTGTTAACTTTTAACTTTACACTTTAACTTTGAACTTGAACTTTGGGACTTTAACTTTAACTGTTAACGTTAACTTTAACTGTAACTTTTAGGGTTAGGGTTTAAACGTTAACCTTAACTTTAGGGTAAGGTTTAAACTTATATACGTTTAACTTTTAACTTGTAACTTTAACTTTAACTTTAACTTTAACTTTAACTTTAACTTTAACTTTAACTTTAACTTTAACTTTAACTTTAACTTTAACTTTAACTTTAACTTTAACTTTAACTTTAACTTTAACTTTAACTTTAACTTTAACTTTAACTTTAACTTTAACTTTAACTTTAACTTTAACTTTAACTTTAACTTTAACTTTAACTTTAACTTTAACTTTAACTTTAACTAACTTTAACTTTAACTTTAACTTTAACTTTAACTTTAACTTTAACTTTAACTTTAACTTTAACTTTAACTTTAACTTTAACTTTAACTTTAACTTTAACTTTAACTTTAACTTTAACTTTAACTTTAACTTTAACTTTCTTTAACTTTAACTTTAACTTTAACTTTAACTTTAACTTTAACTTTAACTTTAACTTTAACTTTAACTTTAACTTTAACTTTAACTTTAACTTTAACTTTAACTTTAACTTTAACTTTAACTTTAACTTTAACTTTAACTTTAACTTTAACTTTAACTTTAACTAACTTTAACTTTAACTTTAACTTTAACTTTAACTTTAACTTTAACTTTAACTTAACTTTAACTTTAACTTAACTTTAACTTTAACTTTAACTTTAACTTTAAACTTTAACTTTAACTTTAACTTTAACTTTAACTTTAACTTTAACTTTAACTTTAACTTTAACTTAACTTTAACTTTAACTTTAACTTTAACTTTAACTTTAACTTTAACTTTAACTTTAACTTTAACTTTAACTTTAACTTTAACTTTAACTTTAACTTTAACTTTAACTTTAACTTTAACTTTAACTTTAACTTTAACTTTAACTTTAACTTTAACTTTAACTTTAACTTTAACTTTAACTTTAACTTTAACTTTAACTTTAACTTTAACTTTAACTTTAACTTTAACTTTAACTTTAACTTTAACTTTAACTTTAACTTTAACTTTAACTTTAACTTTAACTTTAACTTTAACTTTAACTTTAACTTTAACTTTAACTTTAACTTTAACTTTAACTTTAACTTTAACTTTAACTTTAACTTTAACTTTAACTTTAACTTTAACTTTAACCTTTAACTTTAACTTTAACTTTAACTTTAACTTTAACTTTAACTTTAACTTTAACTTTAACTTTAACTTTAACTTTAACTTTAACTTTAACTTTAACTTTAACTTTAACTTTAACTTTAACTTTAACTTTAACTTTAACTTTAACTTTAAACTTTAACTTTAACTTTAACTTTAACTTTTAACTTTAACTTTAACTTTAACTTTAACTTTAACTTTAACTTTAACTTTAACGGAACTTTAACTTTAACTTTAACTTTAACTTTAACTTTAACTTTAACTTTAACTTTAACTTTAACTTTAACTTTAACTTTAACTTTTAACTTTAACTTTAACTTTAACTTAACTTTAACTTTAACTTTAACTTTAACTTTAACTTTAACTTTAACTTTAACTTTAACTTTAACTTAACTTTAACTTTAACTTTAACTTTAACTTTAACTTAACTTTAACTTTAACTTTAACTTTAACTTTAACTTAACTTTAACTTTAACTTTAATTAACTTTAACTTTAACTTTAACTTTAACTTTAACTTTAACTTTAACTTTAACTTTAACTTTAACTTTAACTTTAACTTTAACTTTAACTTTAACTTTAACTTTAACTTTAACTTTAACTTTAACTTTAACTTTAACTTTAACTTTAACTTTAACTTTAACTTTAACTTTAACTTTAACTTTAACTTTAACTTTAACTTTAACTTTAACTTTAACTTTAAACTAACTTTAACTTTAACTTTAACTTTAACTTTAACTTTAACTTTAACTTTAACTTTAACTTTAACTTTAACTTTAACTTTAACTTTAACTTTAACTTTAACTTTAACTTTAACTTTAACTTTAACTTTAACTTTAACTTTAACTTTAACTTTAACTTTAACTTTAACTTTAACTTTAACTTTAACTTTAACTTTAACTTTAACTTTAACTTTAACTTTAACTTTAACTTTAACTTTAACTTTAACTTTAACTTTAACTTTAACTTTAACTTTAACTTTAACTTTAACTTTAACTTTAACTTTAACTTTAACTTTAACTTTAACTTTAACTTTAACTTTAACACTTTAACTTTAACTTTAACTTTAACTTTAACTTTAACTTTAACTTTAACTTTAACTTTAACTTTAACTTTAACTTTAACTTTAACTTTAACTTTAACTTTAACTTTAACTTTAACTTTAACTTTAACTTTAACTTTAACTTTAACTTTAACTTTAACTTTAACTTTAACTTTAACTTTAACTTTAACTTTAACTTTAACTTTAACTTTAACTTTAACTTTAACTTTAACTTTAACTTTAACTTTAACTTTAACTTTAACTTTAACTTTAACTTTAACTTTAACTTTAACTTTAACTTTAACTTTAACTTTAACTTTAACTTTAACAACTTTAACTTTAACTTTAACTTTAACTTTAACTTTAACTTTAACTTTAACTTTAACTTTAACTTTAACTTTAACTTTAACTTTAACTTTAACTTTAACTTTAACTTTAACTTTAACTTTAACTTTAACTTTAACTTTAACTTTAACTTTAACTTTAACTTTAACTTTAACTTTAACTTTAACTTTAACTTTAACTTTAACTTTAACTTTAACTTTAACTTTAACTTTAACTTTAACTTTAACTTTAACTTTAACTTTAACTTTAACTTTAACTTTAACTTTAACTTTAACTTTAACTTTAACTTTAACTTTAACTTTAACTTTAACTTTAACTTTAACTTTAACTTTAACTTTAACTTTAACTTTAACTTAACTTTAACTTAACTTTAACTTTAACTTTAACTTTAACTTTAACTTTAACTTTAACTTTAACTTTAACTTTAACTTAACTTTAACTTTAACTTTAACTTTAACTTTAACTTTAACTTTAACTTTAACTTTAACTTTAACTTTAACTTTAACTTTAACTTTAACTTTAACTTTAACTTTAACGTTAACTTTAACTTTAACTTTAACTTTAACTTTAACTTTAACTTTAACTTTAACTTTAACTTTAACTTTAACTTTAACTTTAACTTTAACTTTAACTTTAACTTTAACTTTAACTTTAACTTTAACTTTAACTTTAACTTTAACTTTAACTTTAACTTTAACTTTAACTTTAACTTTAACTTTAACTTTAACTTTAACTTTAACTTGTAACTTTAACTTTAACTTTAACTTTAACTTTAACGTTAACTTTAACTTTAACTTTAACTTTAACTTTAAACTTTAACTTTAACTTTAACTTTAACTTTAACTTTAACTTTAACTTTAACTTTAACTTTAACTTTAACTTTAACTTTAACTTTAACTTTAACTTTAACTTTAACTTTAACTTTAACTTTAACTTTAAACTTTAACTTTAACTTTAACTTTAACTTTAACTTTAACAACTTTAACTTTAACTTTAACTTTAACTTTAACTTTAACTTTAACTTTAACTTTAACTTTAACTTTAACTTTAACTTTAACTTTAACTTTAACTTTAACTTTAACTTTAACTTTAACTTTAACTTTAACTTTAACTTTAACTTTAACTTTAACTTTAACTTTTTAACTTTAACTTAACTTTAACTTTAACTTTAACTTTAACTTTAACTTTAACTTTAACTTAACTTTAACTTTAAACTTTAACTTTAACTTTAACTTTAACTTTAACTTTAACTTTAACTTTAACTTTAACTTTAACTTTAACTTTAACTTAACAACTTTAACTTTAACTTTAACTTTAACTTTAACTTTAACTTTAACTTTAACTTTAACTTTAACTTTAACTTTAACTTTAACTTTAACTTAAACTTTAAACTTTAACTTTTAACTTTAACTTTAACTTTAACTTTAACTTTAACTTTAACTTTAACTTTAACTTTAACTTTAACTTTAACTTTAACTTTAACTTTAACTTTAACTTTAACTTTAACTTTAACTTTAACTTTAACTTTAACTTTAACTTTAACTTTAACTTTAACTTTAACTTTAACTTTAACTTTAACTTTAACTTTAACTTTAACTTTAACTTTAACTTTAACTTTAACTTTAACTTTAACTTTAACTTTAACTTTAACACTTTAACTTTAACTTTAACTTTAACTTTAACTTTAACTTTAACTTTAACTTTAACTTTAACTTTAACTTTAACTTTAACTTTAACCTTTAAACTTTAACTTTAACTTTAACTTTAACTTTAACTTTAACTTTAACTTTAACTTTAACTTTAACTTTAACTTTAACTTTAACTTTAACTTTAACTTTAACTTTAACTAACTTAACTTTAACTTTAACTTTAACTTTAACTTTAACTTTAACTTTAACTTTAACTTTAACTTTAACTTTAACTTTAACTTTAACTTTAAACTTTAACTTTAACTTTAACTTTAACTTTAACTTAACTTTAACTTTAACTTTAACTTTAACTTTAACTTTAACTTTAACTTTAACTTTAACTTTAACTTTAACTTTAACTTTAACTTTAACTTTAACTTTAACTTTAACTTTAACTTTAACTTTAACTTTAACTTTAACTTTAACTTTAACTTTAACTTTAACTTTAACTTTAACTTTAACTTTAACTTTAACTTTAACTTTAACTTTAACTTTAACTTTAACTTTAACTTTAACTTTAACTTTAACTTTAACTTTAACTTTAACTTTAACTTTAACTTTAACTTTAACTTTAACTTTAACTTTAACTTTAACTTTAACTTTAACTTTAACTTTAACTTTAACTTTAACTTTAACTTTAACTTTAACTTTAACTTTAACTTTAACTTTAACTTTAACTTTAACTTTAACTTTAACTTTAACTTTAACTTTAACTTTAACTTTAAACTTTAACTTAACTTTAACTTTAACTTTAACTTTAACTTTAACTTTAACTTTAACTTTAACTTTAACTTTAACTTTAACTTTAACTTTAACTTTAACTTTAACTTTAACTTTAACTTTAACTTTAACTTTAACTTTAACTTTAACTTTAACTTTAAACTTTAACTTTAACTTTAATCTTTAACTTTAACTTTAACTTAAACTTTAACTTTAACTTTAACTTTAACTTTAACTTTAACTTTAACTTTAACTTTAACTTTAACTTTAACTTTAACTTTAACTTTAACTTTAACTTTAACTTTAACTTTAACTTTAACTTTAACTTTAACTTTAACTTTAACTTTAACTTTAACTTTAACTTTAACTTTAACTTTAACTTTAACTTTAACGAACTTTAACTTTAACTTTAACTTTAACTTTAACTTTAACTTTAACTTTAACTTTAACTTTAACTTTAACTTTAACTTTAACTTTAACTTTAACTTTAACTTTAACTTTAACTTTAACTTTAACTTTAAACTTTAACTTTAACTTTTAACTTTAACTTTAACTTTAACTTTAACTTTAACTTTAACTTTAACTTTAACTTTAACTTTAAACTTTAACTTAACTTTAACTTTTAACTTTAACTTTAACTTTAACTTTAACTTTAACTTTAACTTTAACTTTAAACTTTAACTTTAACTTTCTTTAACTTTAACTTTAACTTTAACTTTAACTTTAACTTTAACTTTAACTTTAACTTTAACTTTAACTTTAACTTTAACTTTAACTTTAACTTTAACTTTAACTTTAACTTTAACTTTAACTTTAACTTTAAACTTTAACTTTAACTTTAACTTTAACTTTAACTTTAACTTTAACTTTAACTTTAACTTAACTTTAACTTTAACTTTAACTTTAACTTTAACTTTAACTTTAACTTTAACTTTAACTTTAACTTTAACTTTAACTTTAACTTTAACTTTAACTTTAACTTTAACTTTAACTTTAACTTTAACTTTAACTTTAACTTTAACTTTAACTTTAACTTTAACTTTAACTTTAACTTTAACTTTAACTTTAACTTTAACTTTAACGTAACTTTAACTTTAACTTTAACTTTAACTTTAACTTTAACTTTAACTTTAACTTTAACTTTAACTTTAACTTTAACTTTAACTTTAACTTTAACTTTAACTTTAACTTTAACTTTAACTTTAACTTTAACTTTAACTTTAACTTTAACTTTAACTTTAACTTTAACTTTAACTTTAACTTTAACTTTAACTTTAACCTTTAACTTTAACTTTAACTTTAACTTTAACTTTAACTTTAACTTTAACTTTAACTTTAACTTTAACTTTAACTTTAACTTTAACTTTAACTTTAACTTTAACTTTAACTTTAACTTTAACTTTAACTTTAACTTTAACTTTAACTTTAACTTTAACTTTAACTTTAACTTTAACTTTAACTTTAACTGTAACTTTAACTTTAACTTTAACTTTAACTTTAACTTTAACTTTAACTTTAACTTAACTTTAACTTTAACTTTAACTTTAACTTTAACTTTAACTTTAACTTTAACTTTAACTTTAACTTTAACTTTAACTTTAACTTTAACTTTAACTGTAACTTTAACTTTAACTTTAACTTTAACTTTAACTTTAACTTTAAACTTTAACTTTAACTTTAACTTTAACTTTAACTTTAACTTTAACTTTAACTTTAACTTTAACTTTAACTTTAACTTTAACTTTAAACTTTAACTTTAACTTTAACTTTAACTTTAACTTTAACTTTAACTTTAACTTTAACTTTAACTTTAACTTTAACTTTAACTTTAACTTTAACTTTAACTTTAACTTTAACTTTAACTTTAACTTTAACTTTAACTTTAACTTTAACTTTAACTTTTAACTTTAAACTTTAACTTTAACTTTAACTTTAACTTTAACTTTAACTTTAACTTTTAACTTTAACTTTAACTTTAACTTTAACTTTAACTTTAACTTTAACTTTAACTTAACTTTAACTTTAACTTTAACTTTAACTTTAACTTTAACTTTAACTTTAACTTTAACTTTAACTTTAACTTTAACTTTAACTTTAACTTTAACTTTAACTTTAACTTTAACTTTAACTTTAACTTTAACTTTAACTTTAACTTTAACTTTAACTTTAACTTTAACTTTAACTTTAACTTTAACTTTAACTTTAACTTTAACTTTAACTTTAACTTTAACTTTAAACTTTAACTTTAACTTTAACTTTAACTTTAACTTTAACTAACTTTAACTTTAACTTTAACTTTAACTTTAACTTTAACTTTAACTTAACTTTAACTTTAACTTTAACTTTAACTTTAACTTTTAACTTTAACTTTAACTTTAACTTTAACTTTAACTTTAACTTTAACTTTAACTTTAACTTTAACTTTAACTGTTTAACTTAACTTAACTTTAACTTTAACTTTAACTTTAACTTTAACTTTAACTTTAACTTTAACTTTAACTTTAACTTTAACTTTAACTTTAACTTTAACTTTAACTTTAACTTTAACTTTAACTTTAACTTTAACTTTAACTTTAACTTTAACTTTAACTTTAACTTTAACTTTAACTTTAAACTTTAACTTTAACTTTAACTTTAACTTTAACTTTAACTTTAACTTTAACTTTAACTTTAACTTTAACTTTAACTTTAACTTTAACTTTAAACTTTAACTTTAACTTTAACTTTAACTTTAACTTTAACTTTAACTTTAACTTTAACTTTAACTTTAACACTTTAACTTTAACTTTAACTTTAACTTTAACTTTAACTTTAACTTTAACTTTAACTTTAACTTTAACTTTAACTTTAACTTTAACTTTAACTTTAACTTTAACTTTAACTTTAACCTTTAACTTTAACTTTAACTTTAACTTTAACTTTAACTTTAACTTTAACTTTAACTTTAACTTTAACTTTAACTTTAACTTTAACTTTAACTTTAACTTTAACTTTAACTTTAACTTTAACTTTAACTTTAACTTTAACTTTAACTTTAACTTTAACTTTAACTTTAACTTTAACTTTAACTTTAACTTTAACTTTAACTTTAACTTTAACTTTAACTTTAACTTTAACTTTAACTTTAACTTTAACTTTAACTTTAACTTTAACTTTAACTTTAACTTTAACTTTAACTTAACTTTAACTTTAACTTTAACTTTAACTTTAACTTTAACTTTAACTTTAACTTTAACTTAACTTTAACTTTAACTGTAACTTTAACTTAACTTTAACTTTAACTTTAACTTTAACTTTAACTTTAACTTTAACTTTAACTTTAACTTTAACTTTAACTTTAACTTTAACTTTAACTTTAACTTTAACTTTAACTTTAACTTTAACTTTAACTTTAACTTTAACTTTAACTTTAACTTTAACTTTAACTTTAACTTTAACTTTAACTTTAACTTTAACGTTAACTTTAACTTTAACTTTAACTTTAACTTTAACTTTAACTTTAACTTTAACTTTAACTTTAACTTTAACTTTAACTTTAACTTTAACTTTAACTTTAACTTTAACTTTAACTTTAAACTTTAACTTTAACTTTAACTTTAACTTTAACTTTAACTTTAACTTTAACTTTAACTTTAACTTTAACTTAACTTAACTTTAACTTTAACGTTAACTTTAACTTAACTTTAACTTTAACTTTAACTTTAACTTTAACTTTAACTTTAACTTTAACTTTAACTTTAACTTTAACTTTAACTTTAACTTTAACTTTAACTTTAACTTTAACTTTAACTTTAACTTTAACTTTAACTTTAACTTTAACTTTAACTTTAACTTTAACTTTAACTTTAACTTTAACTTTAACTTTAACTTTAACTTTAACTTTAACTTTAACTTTAACTTTAACTTTAACTTTAACTTTAACTGAACTTTAACTTTAACTTTAACTTTAACTTTAACTTTAACTTTAACTTTAACTTAACTTTAACTTTAACTTTAACTTTAACTTTAACTTTAACTTTAACTTTAACTTTAACTTTAACTTTAACTTTAACTTTAACTTTAACTTTAACTTTAACTTTAACTTTAACTTTAACTTTAACTTTAACTTTAACTTTAACTTTAACTTTAACTTTAACTTTAACTTTAACTTTAACTTTAACTTTAACTTTAACTTTAACTTTAACTTTAACTTTAACTTTAACTTTAACTTTAACTTTAACTTTAACTTTAACTTTAACTTTAACTTTAACTTTAACTTTAACTTTAACTTTAACTTTAACTTTAACTTTAACTTAACTTTAACTTTAACTTTAACTTTAACTTTAACTTTAACTTTAACTTTAACTTTAACTTTAACTTTAACTTTAACTTTAACTTTAACTTTAACTTTAACTTTAACTTTAACTTTAACTTTAACTTTAACTTTAACTTTAACTTTAACTTTAACTTTAACTTTAACTTAACTTTAACTTTAACTTTAACTTTAACTTTAACTTTAACTTTAACTTTAACTTTAACTTTAACTTTAACTTTAACTTAACTTTAACTTTAACTTTAACTTTAACTTTAACTTTAACTTTAACTTTAACTTTAACTTTAACTTTAACTTTAACTTTAACTTTAACTTTAACTTTAACTTTAACTTTAACTTTAACTTTAACTTTAACTTTAACTTTAACTTTAACTTTAACTTTAACTTTAACTTTAACTTTAACTTTAACTTTAACTTTAACTTTAACTTTAACTTTAACTTTAACTTTAACTTTAACTTTAACTTTAACTTTAACTTTAACTTTAACTTTAACTTTAACTTTAACTTTAACTTTAACTTTAACTTTAACTTTAACTTTAACTTTAACTTTAACTTTAACTTTAACTTTAACTTTAACTTTAACTTTAACTTTAACTTTAACTTTAACTTTAACTTTAACTTTAACTTTAACTTTAACTTTAACTTTAACTTTAACTTTAACTTTAACTTAACTTTAACTTTAACTTTAACTTTAACTTTAACTTTAACTTTAACTTTAACTTTAACTTTAAACTTTAACTTTAACTTTAACTTTAACTTTAACTTTAACTTTAACTTTAACTTTAACTTTAACTTTAACTTTAACTTTAACTTTAACTTTAACTTTAACTTTAACTTTAACTTTAACTTTAACTTTAACTTTAACTTTAACTTTAACTTTAACTTTAACTTTAACTTTAACTTTAACTTTAACTTTAACTTTAACTTTAACTTTAACTTTAACTTTAACTTTAACTTTAACTTTAACTTTAACTTTAACTTTAACTTTAACTTTAACTTTAACTTTAACTTTAACTTTAACTTTAACTTTAACTTTAACTTTAACTTTAACTTTAACTTTAACTTTAACTTTAACTTTAACTTAACTTTAACTTTAACTTTAACTTTAAAACTTTAACTTAACTTAACTTAACTTTAACTTTAACTTTACACTTTAACTTTAACTTTAACTTTAACTTTAACTTTAACTTTAACTTTAACTTTAACTTAACTAACTTTAACTTTAACTTTAACTTTAACTTTAACTTTAACTTTAACTTTAACTTTAACTTTAACTTTAACTTTAACTTTAACTTTAACTTTAACTTTAACTTTAACTTTAACTTTAACTTTAACTTTAACTTTAACTTTAACTTTAACTTTAACTTTAACTTTAACTTTAACTTTAACTTTAACTTTAACTTTAACTTTAACTTTAACTTTAACTTTAACTTTAACTTTAACTTTAACTTAACTTTAACTTTAACTTTAACTTTAACTTTAACTTTAACTTTAACTTTAACTTTAACTTTAACTTTAACTTTAACTTTAACTTTAACTTTAACTTTAACTTTAACTTTAACTTTAACTTTAACTTTAACTTTAACTTTAACTTTAACTTTAACTTTAACTTTAACTTTAACTTTAACTTTAACTTTAACTTTAACTTTAACTTTAACTTTAACTTTAACTTTAACTTTAACTTTAACTTTAACTTTAACTTTAACTTTAACTTTAACTTTAACTTTAACTTTAACTTTAACTTTAACTTTAACTTTAACTTTAACTTTAACTTTAACTTTAACTTTAACTTTAACTTTAACTTTAACTTTAACTTTAACTTTAACTAACTTTAACTTTAACTTTAACTTTAACTTTAACTTTAACTTTAACTTTTAACTTTAACTTTAACTTTAACTTTAACTTTAACTTTAACTTTAACTTTAACTTTAACTTTAACTTTAACTTTAACTTTAACTTTAACTTTAACTTTAACTTTAACTTTAACTTTAACTTTAACTTTAACTTTAACTTTAACTTTAACTTTAACTTAACTTTAACTTTAACTTTAACTTTAACTTTAACTTTAACTTTAACTTTAACTTTAACTTTAACTTTAACTTTAACTTTAACTTTAACTTTAACTTTAACTTTAACTTTAACTTTAACTGTAACTTTAACTTTAAACTTTAACCTTTAACTTTAACTTTAACTTTAACTTTAACTTTAACTTAACTTTAACTTTAACTTTAACTTTAACTTTAACTTTAACTTTAACTTTAACTTTAACTTTAACTTTAACTTTAACTTTAACTTTAACTTTAACTTTAACAACTTTAACTTTAACTTTAACTTTAACTTTAACTTTAACTTAACTAACTTTAACTTTAACTTTAACTTTAACTTTAACTTTAACTTTAACTTTAACTTTAACTTTAACTTTAACTTTAACTTTAACTTTAACTTTAACTTTAACTTTAACTTTAACTTTAACTTTAACTTTAACTTTAACTTTAACTTTAACTTTAACTTTAACTTTAACTTTAACTTTAACTTTAACTTTAACTTTAACTTTAACTTTAACTTTAACTTTAACTTTAACTTTAACTTTAACTTTAACTTTAACTTTAACTTTAACTTTAACTTTAACTTTAACTTTAACTTTAACTTTAACTTTAACTTTAACTTTAACTTTAACTTTAACTTTAACTTTAACTTTAACTTAACTTTAACTTTAACTTTAACTTTAACTTTAACTTTAACTTTAACTTTAACTTTAACTTTAACTTTAACTTTAACTTTAACTTTAACTTTAACGTTAACTTTAACTTTAACTTTAACTTTAACTTTAACTTTAACTTTAACTTTAACTTTAACTTTAACTTTAACTTTAACTTTAACTTTAACTTTAACTTTAACTTTAACTTTAACTTTAACTTTAACTTTAACTTTAACTTAACTTTAACTTTAACTTTAACTTAACTTTAACTTTAACTTTAACTTTAACTTTAACTTTAACTTTAACTTTAACTTTAACTTTAACTTTAACTTTAACTTTAACTTTAACTTTAACTTTAACTTTAACTTTAACTTTAACTTTAACTTTAACTTTAACTTTAACTTTAACTTTAACTTTAACTTTAACTTTAACTTTAACTTTAACTTTAACTTTAACTTTAACTTTAACTTTAACTTTAACTTTAACTTTAACTTTAACTTTAACTTTAACTTTAACTTTAACTTTAACTTTAACTTTAACTTAACTTTAACTTTAACTGTAACTTTAACTTAACTTTAACTTTAACTTTAACTTTAACTTTAACTTTAACTTTAACTTTAACTTTAACTTTAACTTTAACTTAACTTTAACTTTAACTTTAACTTTAAACTTTAACTTTAACTTTAACTTTAACTTTAACTTTAACTTTAACTTTAACTTTAACTTTAACTTTAACTTTAACTTTAACTTTAACTTTAACTTTAACTTTAACTTTAACTTTAACTTTAACTTAACTTTAACTTTAACTTTAACTTTAACTTTAACTTTAACTTAACTTTAACTTTAACTTTAACTTTAACTTTAACTTTAACTTTAACTTTAACTTAACTTTAACTTTAACTTTAACTTTAACTTTAACTTTAACTTTAACTTTAACTTTAACTTTAACTTTAACTTTAACTTTAACTTTAACTTTTAACTTTAACTTTAACTTTAACTTTAACTTTAACTTTAACTTTAACTTTAACTTTAACTTTAACTTTTAACTTTAACTTTAACTTTAACTTTAACTTTAACTTTAACTTTAACTTTAACAACTTTAACTTTAACTTTAACTTAACTTTAACTTTAACTTTAACTTTAACTTTAACTTTAACTTTAACTTTAACTTTAACTTTAACTTTAACTTTAACTTTAACTTTAACTTTAACTTTAACTTTAACTTTAACTTTAACTTTAACTTTAACTTTAACTTTAACTTTAACTTTAACTTTAACTTTAACTTTAACTTTTAACTTTAACTTTAACTTTAACTTTAACTTTAACTTTAACTTTAACTTTAACTTTAACGTGTAACTTTAACTTTAACTTTAACTTTAACTTTAACTTTAACTTTAACTTTAACTTTAACTTTAACTTTAACTTTAACTTTAACTTTAACTTTAACGTTAACTTGAATTTAACTTTAACTTAACTTTAACTTTAACTTTAACTTTAACTACTTTAACTTTAACTTTAACTTTAACTTTAACTTTAACTTTAACTTTAACTTTAACTTTAACTTTAACTTTAACTTTAACTTTAACTTTAACTTTAACGTTAACTTAACTTTAACTGGAACTTTAACGGTAACTTTAACTTTAAACGAAACTTTAAACTTTAACTTAACTTTAACTTTAACTTTTAACTTTAACTTTAACTTAACTTTAACTTTAACTTTAACTTTAACTTTACTATAACTTTAACTTTAACTTTAACTGTAACTTTAACTGTGTAACTTTAACTTTAACTTTAACTTTAACTTTAACTTAACTTTAACTTTAACGTTAACTTTAACTTGTAAACTTTAACGTTTAACTTTAACGTTTTAACTTTAACTGTAACTTTAACTTTAACTTTAACTTTTTAACTTAACTTTAACTTTAACTTTTAACTT